>NC_091979.1:83368294-83516379 GCF_044704955.1 Pristiophorus japonicus | reverse complement strand
CTCCCTCCCCCCCTCTCTCTCCCTCCCTTCCCCCTCTCTCTCTCTCCCTCCCTCCCCCCTCTCTCTCTCTCCCTCCCTCCCCCCCCTCTCTCTCCCTCCCTCCCCCCCTCTCTCTCCCTCCCTCCCCCTCTCTCTCCCTCCCTACCCCCCTCTCTCTCTCTCCTCCCTCCCCCCCTCTCTCTCTTTCCCTCCCCCCCTCTCTCTCCCTCCCTCCCCCCCTCTCTCTCCCTCCCTCCCCCCTCTCTCTCCTCCCTCCCCCCCCTCTCTCTCTCTCCCTCCCTCCCTCTCCTCTCTCTCCCTCCTCCCCCTTTCTCCCCCCAGTCTCTCTCCCTCCCTCCCCCCCCCCTCTCTCTCTCTCCCTCCCTCCCCCCCTCTCTCTCTCTCCCTCCCTCCCTCCCTCTCTCTCTCTCTCCCCCTCCCGCTCAGCGGCACGAACGGCTGCAGAATTCTCCCTGGCTGAAGCACTTTTACACAGGTAGGAAGATGGTTTATTTAATCTTTTCTTGGCTTATAAATGTTTATTCAGGTTGGATTTATTTGTATAATATTTGTAGAAGTATAAATAAGGATTTATTGTCAAATTTAATGAGTTCCCTTCCCCCACCCCCCACCTCGTTCTGGACGCCTAATTTGTAACCTGCGCCTGATTTTTTAATGTGTAGAACAGGTTTTTTCAGTTCTACAAAAATCTTCACTGGCTCCATTCTACTTTAGTTTGGAGTACATTTTCACTGTGGAAACTTTCAAATCAGGCGTCAGTGGCCGGACACGCCCCCTTTTGAAGAAAAAATTCTGTTCTAAACTAGAACTGTTCTACCTGACTAGAACTGCAGAAAAAAAAATGTGGAGAATTGCAATTTCTAAAATAGTCCGTTCTCCACCAGTTGCTCCTAAAAATCAGGCGCGAATCATGTGGAAACTTGGGCCCTATGTTTCTATGTTTGTCTTGCTTCCCAAAGGTGCATGGAGTTGATTCACCTATGTAGCAATTTAAGCCACAAACTAGTAGTTACATATATATCAACGCAAATTTAAAAAAATGTATTTCTTCTCAAAGCATAAACCCAACTGTTGGCAGGCATTGAGCAGAGATAAAGCACTTAATTTCAGGAAGGAAGAGGGGGTTGAACGGAGGCTGAACGCAGGGGGGAGTGGGGAGAGTCTGAGCGCGGCAGTGAGCTGCTGATCACTGAGCCCATTAGGCTAGGGCTTGGGCCTGCAGAGCGTCGGGCTGCGAGGAGCTACTGCACATGCACGCACACTCTAGTGCGCATGTGCAGAGGTCCCGGCACTGTTTTCAGCGCCCCGCCTGGCTCCGCCCCCCTGCTGGCTGCGATACTATTAGCTCTGACCCCCTCAAACGGTGATGCGCCATGCCACATTCTTGGAGGACCCGAGAATTACAAGGAATATTTTGGCGCGCCTTTTTTCACAAACAGCAGACGTAACTGACGGAGGTGCGCCGTTCTAATCAATTTCCGAAGCTTGGGCTCATAGTTTCTCCCCATTTAGATAATACTCTGATTTGTCTTTCTTGGATCTGAAGTGGATGACCTCACCACATTTAACTCCATTTGCCACAGTTTTGCTCACTCACATATTCTGCCTATATCAAGATTATCACTGCTGAGGAATGGAACATAAGAACATAAGAAATAGGAACAGTAGTAGGCCATATGGCCCCTTGAGCCTGCTCCGCCATTCAATAAGATCATGGCTGATCTGATCATGGACTCAACTCCACTTCCCTGCCTGCTCCCCATAACCCCTTATCCCCTTATCGTTTAAGACTTTTTGCACATTGTCAATAGTAAGTGCTCCCATGTCAGGTTTAGTACAGATTACGTTTCTGGATATTTTTTGATAAATCTAGAATTAAAAACAATTCCCTTGTCTTCAAAATGATGCAACATTTTTTTTCATTTAAATGAGTGAAATGTTGCTCTAAACAGAATTTGACTGTACATAACTATAAGATAAGGGGTGTTAGCTAGACTCAGTGATAGCACTCTCACCTCTGAATCAGAAGTACAAGCCCCCATTCCAGGACTTGAGCACATAACCTAGGTTAACATTTCAGTACTGAAGAAGTGTTACATTGTCAGAGGAACCATCATTTGGATAAAATGTTAAATGATCCCATGGCAGTATTTAATGTAAATCAGGGAGTTCTCCTGATGTCCTGCCAGCATTCATCTCTTAACCAACGCCATCAAAACAAATTAACTGGTGACTTGCTGCTTATGGGACTTTGCTGTATGCAAATTGGATGCTGATTTGCCTTCAAAAGTAACTGCATTTCAAAAGTACTTCATTGTCTGTGAAAAAACTTGGGATGCCCCTGAGGATGTGAAAGGCACTATTTAATGCAGGATCTTTCTTTATATTGTTAACCAGGCACACAAGACTTTGGCCCAGATTTTCCTGTAACAGCGAGATTGGCGAAGGACACCATGAATTTAACCGCCTAGCATGCTGATCTCACTGTTGATAACTTTTTCCTCAATTTCTAATCAGAAATACTGCAGAGAACATGGTGGCAAATCAAAACTGCCACAGCCATTTTTTCCCAGTGATTCGACAAATACGTGAGACAAGGTGGCAATGTAAAGACTTAAAACTGGCTTTTATGCAAAATATGGCACTCATCCATAGCACTGCTCCCATCAGAACAATCTCTTCTTGATGGGATCTGTGATGTATGTAGCTCTCAAATCACTGACTCCACACGGTCTCGTGTTACAGTAACTGCTGTGACCTTCGTCCTTTTTTGTGTAACTCCAGAGTGCCTCTCAGGTGTGGTGGGCAGCCTTTTATACTCTGTCTTGCAGGTACTTTCAGGTCTCCCACCACAGCGCCCTCTGTGGTGCACCATTGTACTTATACATTTAATGTACCTGGACAATACATAACATCTCACTTCCCCCCCCAGTTCCAAAAGCCATTGCCGGTAACCTCAGCCTTGTTCGTCCTGGTTAGTTTGTGAGTGTGAGTCCATGACCATCCACTTCCCTCTCCCCCCCCCCCCCCCCCCCACCATGTAGAGATTATGCTTGCGATCCGGTGCAAGCATGTGGTATTTGCAGTCCTTATATGGGTGATGAAGTACACGAGTATAACCTCCAACAGAAAGCAGGTATACATAGACAATACATTTGTATGGTACGTATGATATATGGTACAGATGTTGTCAAAAGGTTGCAGGTGCACTGAACAGTTATTTAATCCCAGCTCCACTGGGTGAGGTATGGTGGAGTATACTGCCCCTTTTTGCCCGAGGTGATGGGCTGTGCTGAGACAGCGTATCGCAACTAGTGCATTGCCTCTGTTCTAAGTAGTCGCCTTAGCAGCTCATCTGCAGCCGCTGAACCATTGCATGAATCACATAAAATCGGAAATCGCATTGGCCCCTTATGCATGTTAGTCACGGACCCATTAACCCTTTACTTGTACCTCGTGGTATTAACTCTTTTCGTAAATCATTCATATCCATCATTTTAAACACAGTAACCATTCAGCATCAAAATATCAACTCATTCTAAATCACTACATCATACAAATCACATTACACATTTAGACTCGCTCTTGCCTTACAAAAGTCTTTTTGTGGGGACCGCCAATGGTGTAAGGCCCTTTTAAGGCTCCCGGGTGCATTTCCCTTTTAAGGCGCCATCTTGTGTTTCCCACGAGGCTTCTCTTGGGCGCCGCTATTTTAATTTTTTTTGTACTGCTTGCTTTTGTTCTTTGCAGCCACGAGGCTCGCCACCATCTTGAGCTTGCTGGCCTGACATTTTGCTGCAGTTAAGAAGAGATAGAGGAGATAAAGAAGAGAGAAAAAAAAAGTAAAACGGCCAAGAACGAGTCGCGGACCTGACTGATGTTGCAGCCGCCGGAACGGCTCCACCTGTCACCGCTGCTCAAACCAAGGCTCCCAGCAAGAAGAGGAATGTGATGAATGGCTCCCTGAAGCAGATCAATGGCACGGGCGCCTCGGACTCCTTCAAAATCGCTATGACAGATCCCCAGGGGAAAGAAGGTGAAGAAATCTCCAGCGACAAAAGCAGCAGCCAAGAACGATTCGATCAGTCATAGTCTCTGTGGCCTCCGTAACTGCCGTAACTGCTGCTGTATCCGCCGCTCTGGCTCTTATGCCCACCCGAGTAGCTGTCGCGTTCTCCCGAGTTATGCCGGCTGCCTCTGTAGCCTCCTCTGTCGCCGTGGTCTCCTCTGCCGCTGTGGCCTCCTCTGCCGCTGTTGTCCCAGTAACTGCCGCCTCTCCTGCGGCCGCCGTAGCCGCCACCACCATCATCCGACTTTTTCTCCGCACGGCCTCCCTCCCCCCGATTCGTCGGCCGTCGATGGGTTTGCCATTTAACGCCTGCTCTTCCAGGGTCAGCTCGTCTGTGTGTGGCTTCTTTCTCCTCCAGCTCGGTCGGCGCTGCTCTTTGGGAACCCGGGGGACAGCGGTCTGTGAAGGGATAAAGTCTTCCCAGCTCCCACGGACCTTTCCCATCCACCTCCTGCCGAGAAGCGTCGGTCCATCGCCTGCAATGACCCACAAAGGTAAACCGTGCGTCTCACCCCCGTGAGATACCTGCATATCCGCTCTGTCAAGAACAGGTATCAGTTCCTTGGTGTAGGTGCGCAGCTTCGCCGTGACCGGGACCAGCTTGGGTCGTGCAGCTGGGTTAATCCACAGTTCATCAAAAGTTCTCTGACTCATCAATGACGGACCCGATCCAGTGTCCACTTCCTTACTCACTGGGACTCCATTAATCTTGACCTCCATAATCACTGGAGTCGAATCGTCGATACACATATATAGTCCAAGCACTTCATCTTCTGCCTGCTCCTCGCTGGATAGTGGATCATCTACCATCTCCTCAGCCACACAGTGAGTCAGGTTTCTTTTGCACATATGCTGAAGGTGGCCTTTCGTGTGGCAGGTATTGCACGTATACTCCACAAACCTGCACCAGTGAGCCCCATGGCTTCCTCCACAGCGCCAGCATGGTGCTACTTGATTAGCCCCCCTCGGCGGACTCTGAGTTCCAGGACCCCGAGGTCTGTGCTCTCTGCCCTGGGCAGAGCCGCATTCTGCAGTTTTGTCCATGGTGGGTGCTATCCTGTGGACAGTGCCTGCAGGGTTCAAGACTGTGTGGATCATCTGCTTGGTGCTGCAAGTCGAGGTCATGAATGCCCTGCTGATGGTGATGGCTTGCTGCAGGGTGACTGTAGGTTCAGTCGACAGCAGCTTGTGAAGGAGACCCTCATGGCCAATCCCCATAACAAAAACGTCTCGCAACGCCTCGTCAAGGTGTGTGCCGAAATCACACGGCGCCGCGAGTCTCCTGAGGTCCGCAGCATATTTGGTGACATCCTGGCCCTCAGTTCTGCAGCGGTGGTAGAATTTGTGCCGGGCCGTGAGGATGCTCTCCTTCGGTTTCAGTTGGTCACGAATGAGTGCGATCAGCTCCTCATATGACTTGTCCCTGGCGCTCTCGGGTGCCAGCAAATCCATGACGAGACAGTAAACCTCATCGCCACAACTGGAAAGCAATATTGCCTTACGCTTCTCTCTCAGTGTGTCCATGTTCCCCGTCAGGTCGTTTGCTGTGAAGTAGTACTCGAGCCTATCCGTGAAGGTCTCCCAATCATTGCCCACCGTAAAATCCTTTAACGAGCCCAGAGTAGCCATGGTTGCGTGAAGTTCGTCCGTGTCCTTGTCGCCAATGTGAATTATAAATTCACCTGAATCCGACTGCAAGGGGCCTACTTTTGTCTTTACTAATCTTTTTCTCTTCACATATCTATAAAAGCTTTTGCAGTCAGTTTTTATGTTTCCAGTAAGCTTCCTCTTGTTCTCTATTTTCCTTCTTTTAATTAAACCCTTTGTCCTCCTCTGCTGAATTCTAAATTTCTCCCAATCCTCAGGTTTGCTGCTTTTTCTGGCCAATTTATATGACTCTTCCTTGGATTTAACACTATCCTTAATTTCCTTTGTTAGCCACGGTTGAGCCACCTTCCCCGTTTTATTTTTACACCAGACAGGGATGTACAATTGTTGAAGTTCATCCATGTGATCTTTAAATGTTTGTCATTGCCTATCCACCCTCAGCCCTTTAAGTATCATTTGCCAGTCAATTCTGGCCAATTCACACCTCATACCATCAAAGTTACCTTTCCTTAAGTTCAGAACCCTAGTTTCTGAATTAACTGTCACTCTCCATCTTAATAAAGAATTCTACCATATTATGGTCACTCTTCCCCAAGGGGCCTCGAACAACAAGATTGCTAATTAGTCCTTTCTCATTACACATCATCCAGTCTGGGATGGCCAGCTCTCTAGAAACATAGAAACATAGAAACATAGAAAATAGGTGCAGGAGCAGGCCATTCAGCCCTTCTAGCCTGCACCGCCATTCAATGAGTTCATGGCTGAACATGAAACTTCAGTACCCCCTTCCTGCTTTCTCGCCATAACCCTTGATCCCCCGAGTAGTAAGGACTTCATCTAACTCCCTTTTGAATATATTTAGTGAATTGGCCTCAACTACTTTCTGTGGTAGAGAATTCCACAGGTTCACCACTCTCTGGGTGAAGAAGTTTCTCCTCATCTCGGTCCTAAATGGCTTACCCCTTATCCTCAGACTGTGACCCCTGGTTCTGGACTTCCCCAACATTGGGAACATTCTTTCTGCATCTAACCTGTCTAAACCCGTCAGAATTTTAAACGTTTCTATGAGGTCCCCTCTCATTCTTCTGAACTCCAGTGAATACAATCCCAATTGATCCAATCTTTCTTGATAGGTCAGTCCCGCCATCCCGGGAATCAGTCTGGTGAACCTTCGCTGCACTCCCTCAATAGCAAGAATGTCCTTCCTCAAGTTAGGAGACCAAAACTGTACACAATACTCCAGGTGTGGCCTCACCAAGGCCCTGTACAACTGTAGCAACACCTCCCTGCCCCTGTATTCAAATCCCCTCGCTATGAAGGCCAACATGCCATTTGCTTTCTTAACCGCCTGCTGTACCTGCATGCCAACCTTCAATGACTGATGTACCATGACACCCAGGTCTCGTTGCACCTTCCCTTTTCCTAATCTGTCACCATTCAGATAATAGTCTGTCTCTCTGTTTTTACCACCAAAGTGGATAACCTCACATTTATCCACATTATACTTCATCTGCCATGCATTTGCCCACTCACCTAACCTATCCAAGTCACTCTGCAGCCTAATAGCATCCTCCTCGCAGCTCACACTGCCACCCAACTTAGTATCATCCGCAAATTTGGAGATACTGCATTTAATCCCCTCGTCTAAATCATTAATGTACAATGTAAACAGCTGGGGCCCCAGCACAGAACCTTGCGGCACTCCACTAGTCACTGCCTGCCATTCTGAAAAGTACCCGTTTACTCCTACTCTTTGCTTCCTGTCTGACAACCAGTTCTCAATCCACGTCAGCACACTACCCCCAATCCCATGTGCTTTAACTTTGCACATTAATCTCTTGTGTGGGACCTTGTCGAAAGCCTTCTGAAAGTCCAAATATACCACATCAACTGGTTCTCCCTTGTCCACTTTACTGGAAACATCCTCAAAAAATTCCAGAAGATTTGTCAAGCATGATTTCCCTTTCACAAATCCATGCTGACTTGGACCTATCATGTCACCATTTTCCAGATGCACTGCTATGACATCCTTAATAATTGATTCCATCACTTTACCCACTACTGAGGTCAGGCTGACCGGTCTATAATTCCCTGTTTTCTCTCTCCCTCCTTTTTTAAAAAGTGGGGTTACATTGGCTACCCTCCACTCCATAGGAACTGATCCAGAGTCAATGGAATGTTGGAAAATGACTGTCAATGCATCCGCTATTTCCAAGGCCACCTCCTTAAGTACTCTAGGATGCAGTCCATCAGGCCCTGGGGATTTATCGGCCTTCAATCCCATCAATTTCCCCAACACAATTTCCCGACTAATAAAGATTTCCCTCAGTTCCTCTTCCTTACTAGACCCTCTGACCCCTTTTATATCCGGAAGGTTGTTTGTATCCTCCTTAGTGAATACCGAACCAAAGTACTTGTTCAATTGATCCGCCATTTCTTTGTTCCCCGTTATGACTTCCCCTGATTCTGACTGCAGGGGACCTACGTTTGTCTTCACCAACCTTTTTCTCTTTACATACCTATAGAAACTTTTGCAATCCGCCTTAATGTTCCCTGCAAGCTTCTTCTCGTACTCCATTTTCCCTGTCCTAATCAAACCCTTTGTCCTCCTCTGCTGAGTTCTAAATTTCTCCCAGTCCCCAGGTTCGCTGCTATTTCTGGCCAATTTGTATGCCACTTCCTTGGCTTTAATACTATCCCTGATTTCCCTAGATAGCCACGGTTGAGCCACCTTCCCCTTTTTATTTTTACGCCAGACAGGAATGTACAATTGTTGTACTTCATCCATGCGGTCTCTAAATGTCTGCCATTGCCCATCCACAGTCAACCCCCTAAGTATCATTCGCCAATCTATCCTAGCCAATTCACGCCTCATACCTTCAAAGTTACCCTTCTTTAAGTTCTGGACCATGGTCTCTGAAATTACTGTTTCATTCTCCATCCTAATGCAGAATTCCACCATATTATGGTCACTCTTCCCCAAGGGGCCTCGCACAATGAGATTGCTAATTAATCCTCTCTCATTACACAACACCCAGTCTAAGATGGCCTCCCCCCTAGTTGGTTCCTCAACATATTGGTCTAGAAAACCATCCCTTATGCACTCCAGGAAATCCTCCTCCACCGTATTGCTTCCAGTTTGGCTAGCCCAATCTATGTGCATATTAAAGTCACCCATTATAACTGCTGCACCTTTATTGCATGCACCCCTAATTTCCTGTTTGATGCCCTCCCCAACATCCCTATTACTGTTTGGAGGTCTGTACACAACTCCTACTAACGTTTTTTGCCCTTTGGTGTTCTGCAGCTCTACCCATATAGATTCCACATCATCCAAGCTAATGTCTTTCCTAACTATTGCATTAATCTCCTCTTTAACCAGCAATGCTACCCCACCTCCTTTTCCTTTTATTCTATCCTTCCTGAATGTTGAATACCCCTGAATGTTGAGTTCCCAGCCCTGATCATCCTGGAGCCACGTCTCCGTAATCCCAATCACATCATATTTGTTAACATCTATTTGCACAATTAATTCATCCACCTTATTGCGGATACTCCTTGCATTAAGACACAAAGCCTTCAGGCTTGTTTTATTAACACCCTTTGTCCTTTTAGAATTTTGCTGTACAGTGGCCCTTTTTGTTCTTTGCCTTGGGTTTCTCTGCCCTCCACTTTTCCTCATCTCCTTTCTGTCTTTTGCTTTTGGCTCCTTTTTGTTTCCCTCTGTCTCCCTGCATTGGTTCCCATCCCCCTGCCATATTAGTTTAAATCCTCCCCAACAGCACTAGCAAACACTCCCCCTAGGACATTGGTTCCAGTCCTGCCCAGGTGCAGACCGTCCGGTTTGTACTGGTCCCACCTCCCCCAGAACCGGTCCCAATGCCCCAGGAATTTGAATCCCTCCCTGCTGCACCACTGCTCAAGCCACGTATTCATCTGCGCTATCCTGCGATTCCTACTCTGACTATCACGTGGCACTGGTAGCAATCCCGAGATTACTACTTTTGAGGTCCTACTTTTTAATTTAGCTCCTAGCTCCTTAAATTCGTTTCGTAGGACCTCATCCCTTTTTTTGCCTATGTCGTTGGTACCAATGTGCACCACGACAACTGGCTGTTCTCCCTCCCATTTCAGAATGTCCTGCACCCGCTCCGAGACATCCTTGACCCTTGCACCAGGGAGGCAACATACCATCCTGGAGTCTCGGTTGCGGCCGCAGAAACGCCTATCTATTCCCCTCACAATTGAATCCCCTATCACTATCGCTCTCCCACTCTTTTTCTTGCCCTCCTTGCAGCAGAGCCAGCCACGGTGCCATGAACTTGGCTGCTGCTGCCCTCCCCTGATGAGTCATTCCCCTCAACAGTACCCAAAGCGGTGTATCTGTTTTGCAGGGGGATGACCGCAGGGGACCCCTGCACTACCTTCCTTGCTCTACTCTTCCTGCTGGTCTTCCATTCCCTATCTGGCTGTGGACCCTTTCCCTGCGGTAAGACCAACTCACTACACGTGATACTCACGTCATTCTCAGCATCGTGGATGCTCCAGAGTAAATCCACCCTCAGCTCCAATTCCGTAACGCGGACCGTCAGGAGCTGGAGGCGGATACACTTCCCGCACACGTAGTCGTCAGGGACACCGGAAGTGTCCCTGAGTTCCCACATGGTACAGGAGGAGCATAACACCCGACCGAGCTCTCCTGCCATGTCTTAACCCTTAGATACACTTAAACTGGTAATAACAGTGCTAAAGTTACTGACCAATATAAGAAGAAAAAGAAAAACTACTCACCAATCACCAGCCAATCACTTACCCCCTAGGCTGTGACGTCAACTTTGTTTTTTTGCCTTCTCCCTGCAGCTGCACCGGTACGCCTCTCGCCGACCCCGGACTCGCGCTGCTCCGAGCTCCCGCCTCCTCGACTGACTGCTCGAACTGCTCGACTCCCGCTGGCCTTTATAGGCCTCTCGCCGACCCCGGACTCACGCTGCTCCGAGCTCCCGCCTCCTCGACTGACTGCTCGAACTGCCCGACTCCCGCTGGCCTTTATAGGCCTCTCGCCGACCCCGGACTCACGCTGCTCCGAGCTCCCGCCTCCTCGACTGACTGCTCGAACTGCCCGACTCCCGCTGGCCTTTATAGGCCTCTCGTCGACCCCGGACTCGCGCTGCTCCGAGCTCCCGCCTCCTCGACTGACTGCTCGAACTGGTTCCTCGACATATTGGTCTAGAAAACCATCCCTAATACACTCCAGGAAATCCTCCTCCACCACATGGCTACCAGTTTGGTTAGCCCAATCAATATGTAGATTAAAGTCACCCATGATAACTGTTGTACCTTTATTGCACGCATCCCTTATTTCTTGTTTGATGCTGCCCCCAACCTCACTACTACCGTACACAACTCCCACTAGCGTTTTCTGCCCTTTAGTATTCCACAGCTCCATCCATACTGATTCCACATCATCCAAGCTAATGTCCTTCCTTACTATTGCATTAACTTCCTCTTTAACCCCGCCTCCTTTTCCTTTCTGTCTATCCTTCCTAAATGTTGAATAGAAACATAGAAACATAGAAAATAGGTGCAGGAGTGGGCCATTCGGCCCTTCGAGCCTGCACCGCCATTCAATGAATTCATGGCTGAACATGCAACTTCAATACCCCTGGATGTTGAGTTCCCAGCCTTGGTCACCCTGGAGTCATGTCTCCGTGATGCCAATTACATCATAACCGTTAACTACTATTCGCGCAGTTAATTCGTCCACCTTATTCTGAATACTCCTCCTATTGAGGCACAGAGCCTTCAAGCTTGTCTTTCTAACACACTTTGCCCCTTCAGAATTTTGCTGTAATGTGGCCCTTTTTGATTTTGCCTTAGATTTCTCTGCCCTCCACTTTTACTTTTCTTCTTTCTATCTTTTGCTTCTGCCCCCATTCCACTTCCCTTTGTCTCCCTGCATAGGTTCCCATCCCCCTGCCATATTAGTTTAACTCCTCCCCAACAGCACTAGCAAACACTCCCCCTAGGACATTGCTTCCAGTCCTGCCCAGGTGCAGACCATCTGGTTTGTACTGGTCCCACCGCCCCCAGAACTGGTTCCAATGTCCCAGGAATTTGAATCCCTCCCTGCTGCACCATTCCTCAAGCCACGTATTCATCTGAGCTATCCTGCGATTCCTACTCTGATTAGCACGTGACACAGGTAGCAATCCTGAGATTACTACTTTTGAGGTCCTACTTTTTAATTTAGCTCCTCACTCCCTAAATTCATCTTGTAGGACCTCATCCCATTTTTTACCTATATCATTGGTACCTATATGCACCACGACAATTGGCTGTTCACCCTCCCTTTTCAAAATGTCCTGCACCCGCTCCGAGAGATCCTTGACCCTTGCACCAGGGAGACAACATACCATCCTGGAGTCTCGGTTGTGGCCGCAGAAACATCTATCTATTCCCATTACAATAGAATCCCCTATCACTATAGCTCTCCCACTCTTTTTTCCTGCCCTCCTGTGCAGCAGAGCCACCCACGGTGCCATGAACTTGACTGCTGCTGCCCTCCCCGATGAGTCATCCCCCTCAACAGTACCCAAAGTGGTGTGTCTGTTTTGCAGGGGGATGACCGCAGGGGACCCCTGCGCTACCTTCTTTGCACTGCTCTTCCTGTTGGTCACCCATTCCCTATCTGGCTGTGTACCTTTTTCCTGCAGTAAGACCAGCTCACTAAACGTGCTATTCATGTCATTCTCAGCATCGTGGATGCTCCAGAGTAAATCCACCCACAGCTCCAGTGCCGCAATGCGGTCTGTCAGAAGCTGCAGGCGGATGCGCTTCCCGCACATGTAGTTGTCAGGGACACTGGAAGCGTCCCTGACTTCCCACATATTACAGGAGGAGCATAATACGTGTCCGAGCTCTCCTGCCATGACTTAACCCCTAGATTAACTTAATTTATCAACAACAATGCTAAATGTTACCTACTGATAAAGAAAAGAAAAAGAAAAACTACTTACCAATCACCAGCCAATCACTTACCCCCTTGGCTGTGACATCACCTTTCAATTTCTTTCCACTTCTTTTTTGCCTTCTCTCCCTGCTGCAGCTGCACCAGCTGGCCTCCCGACTCGACGCTGCTGCTCCCCGGACTGACGGGCCTCTTGTAGGCCTCAGCGATCTCCCGCTCCGCCTCCCGACTCAACGCTGCTGCTCCCCGGACTGCTCCCCGTTAGACTGGTGAGATGCCTTATTGATGCAGGCCATCTGAGTAACTGAAAATTACAAAGAAGTCTACTATAATTAGATTCCTCTCCCTCTCACTTAAAGAGGTTAATTGGTGTTTTTTTTTCCAGAAACCAGTTTCCAATGTCATTAGGATGTGCGAGAAATTCAGAATCTACATTTATGTCATCACAAATACTACGAACACAAGAAATATTGTTCAATTTGTAAATCCACAGAATGAAATTTCCATTTGCCCTTATAAGGTAAGGGCCAGAATTGGCCTTACCGAGCCGGGTCAGATGCGTGCGGGCTATGTGGCGGGTTGGAACCGCGCTGTACTGATCATCCCACTCCTCAGAACGACTTTCAGTTAATGGCCCCTATTAAGGCAGACATGTGCGTTTCCTAGCCCGATTAAATAGTGCGGGTTTGATGATGTCATCAACGACTCATTTCCAGTGGGGACATTTAAAGCAGCCTTGGCTACATTGCATTTGAAAGTTCATCTAGAGTGTGGAGCGAGTATATTAGAGGATCTTCTTATTGCTGAAACTTCTAACCATGGCTTCTCAAAGACAGAGGGTTGCAGCCAGGTTTTCCGATAACTCCCTACATATTCTTGTTGAAGGAGCCTTTCCCTTAGGCAAGTAAGCCAGTATAATGTGGAAGAATGTATTGCTCTCCATTAATGACTTTGCACAATGAGCACTGAGCTTCCATCTCAAATTGACAGACATGGTTCCCAAGCTGTTCACATATTTTGCAGTGTTTCTGTAACATTGCTTATTGTTAAACCTAAAGGATTTTAAAATTTCCATTTTTATTTAAAAAGACAAATAGCCCATTAATTTTGAATCAAATCATCTCTGTCTTTGCTAAGAAAAAATCCTAACAAATCATATGAAGATCACTTTGAGTAATTATTAACCACACATAAGAGTTCATCTGTAACTGCAGAAGAATATGACAGTTTATATACAATGCACAACCTTCAACCTTTGAACAGACAGCGGAATTATTGTGCAATTGTAGTTTGCCACGACAAAAAGTAAACTCGATTGTGCCATACGTGGCTGAATGTCCATCAGTTACAGCTAGGCTTTACTTCTCTTTGAGACCAACCAAAACAGCCAGAGATACACAGGCTGTGTGTAGAGAACTAGCTTCACAATGGACTAGTGCTCATCCAGTATATTACTTTTGGTGCATTCACATTACAGCACTGGCACAGCCCAGAGGTTGGAAGCAATCCTGTGATGTAAACAAGGTAGTATTTACTACTGCCAGGGGCACAGAGACACACTTCAAAGTGATAGATTCCCTGCACCGCTAACAACACAGTCAATACAGTAATGTAAATGACTGGTGCAGCAGTTTGAGCCACCACTGGTCACTATTGTTTCACAATCATAACATAGAATGTTGCAGCACAGAAATGGCCCAATTGACCCATCAAATTTGTACCCCTGTTTTTCTTCAAATGAAGCACCTAGTCTAAGCTAACTCACTGCTTTCTCCTCATACACTTTCAAAATTCTGTTTTTTAGACCACTATCTGTGCACCAGTTAATGCAGAATACATTGCACTGCCTGTCAGAGCTTCCAAAACATGTTGGATAATACGATGGAATTCACTGCCCACTGGAGCGCTAAATCAAGCACTGCCACTTCCTTTGGAGCACTAAACCACGCAGGGGAGCAGTAGTGGTGCAGCACTGCCGGGATTGGAGGCTCCTTCCCTCCCTTGCTGCAGGCTCTGCATTAAATATACTTCCATGGTTGTTGACGGCAGCCGCGATCTGCGACGATCAGCCCCAAAAACTCTGACAGAGTGCAGAGCTGATCAATCACGGCTGAAGAAAAGGAAAAAAAAATGTTCAATGGGTTGTTGCAAGAGTTTTCACTTACCTTAGCTGCGATCCCCTTAAATACCGCTCCCCAATCGGCCGGCTTTCCTTACCACATCTCCTGCTGGTGTTGACGCCCGGCGATGCTGCAGAGGGCGGAACTAAAGTTTGGATCCTGGGTGCTACCGGGGTGCAGCACAGCTGGATGATATCACAATCTCTAGGGCGCAGAGATTGTGGAGCTAGGGGTTACCGCCGCCACAAATCTCCATGACAAGTTCGTGGGCGTTGGTACTCTCGGTGCAACCAGTCACCGAGCCTGTAGCACCCCGTTATTGCCCCCCCCCCCCCTCGGAAGCGCTAACAGGAGGTGCAAAAGAGGCCAATTTCTAGTCCTTAGGGTAATACAATTGGTAGCATCTTAATGTTAAACAGTAATAGAAACATAGAAAATAGGTGCAGGAGTAGGCCATTCGGCCCTTCTAGCCTGCACCACCATTCAATGAGTTCATGGCTGAACATGCAACTTCAGTACCCCATTCCTGCTTTCTCACCATACCCCTTGATTCCCCTAGTAGTAAGGACTTCATCTAACTCCTTTTTGAATATATTTAGTGAATTGGCCTCAACAACTTTCTGTGGTAGAGAATTCCACAGGTTCACCACTCTCTGGGTGAAGAAATTCCTCCTCATCTCGGTCCTAAAATAGCTTCACCCTTATCATTAGACTGTGTCCCCTGGTTCTGGACTTCCCCAACATTGGGAACATTCTTCCTGCATCTAACCTGTCTAACCCCGTCAGAATTTTAAACGTTTCTATGAGGTCCCCTCTCATTCTTCTGAACTCCAGTGAATACAAGCCCAGTTGATCCAGTCTTTCTTGATAGGTCAGTCCCGCCATCCTGGGAATCAGTCTGGTGAACCTTCGCTGCACTCCCTCAATAGCAAGAATGTCCTTCCTCAGGTTAGGAGACCAAAACTGTACACAATACTCCAGGTGTGGCCTCACCAAGGCCCTGTACAATTGTAGCAACACCTCCCTGCCCTTGTACTCAAATCCCCTCGCTATGAAGGCCAACATGCCATTTGCTTTCTTAACCGCCTGCTGTACCTGCATGCCAACCTTCAATGACTGATGTACCATGACACCCAGGTCTCTTTGCACCTGCCCTTTTCCTAATCTGTCACCATTCAGATAATAGTCTGTCTCTCTGTTTTTACCACCAAAGTGGATAACCTCACATTTATCCACATTATACTTCATCTGCCATGCATTTGCCCACTCACCTAACCTATCCAAGTCGCTCTGCAGCCTCATAGAATCCTCCTTGCAGCTCACACTGCCACCCAACTTAGTGTCATCCGCAAATTTGGAGATACTACATTTAATCCCCTCGTCTAAATCATTAATGTACAGTGTAAACAGCTGGGGCCCCAGCACAGAACCTTGCGGTACCCCAATAGTCACTGCCTGCCATTCTGAAAAGTCCCCATTTACTCCTACTCTTTGCTTCCTGTCTGACAACCAGTTCTCAATCCATGTCAGCACACTACCCCCAATCCCATGTGCTTTAACTTTGCACATTAATCTCTTGTGTGGGACCTTGTCGAAAGCCTTCTGAAAGTCCAAATATACCACATCAACTGGTTCTCCCTTGTCCACTCTACTGGAAACATCCTCAAAAAATTCCAGAAGATTTGTCAAGCATGATTTCCCTTTCACAAATCCATGCTGACTTGGACCTATCATATTACCTCTTTCCAAATGCACTGCGATGACATCCTTAATAATTGATTCCATCATTTTACCCACTACCGATGTCAGGCTGACCGGTCTGTAATTCCCTGTTTTCTCTCTCCCTCCTTTTTTAAAAAGTGGGGTTACATTGGCTACCCTCCACACCATAGGAACTGATCCAGAGTCAATGGAATGTTGGAAAATGACTGTCAATGCATCCACTATTTCCAAGGCCACCTCCTTAAGTACTCTGGGATGCAGTCCATCAGGCCCTGAGGATTTATCGGCCTTCAATCCCATCAATTTCCCCAACACAATTTCCCGACTAATAAGGATTTCCCTCAGTTCCTCCTCCTTACTAGACCCTCCGACCCCTTTTATATCCGGAAGGTTGTTTGTGTCCTCCTCAGTGAATACCGAACCAAAGTACTTGTTCAATTGGTCTGCCATTTCTTTGTTCCCCGTTATGACTTCCCCTGATTCTGACTGCAGGGGACCTACGTTTGTCTTTACTAACCTTTTTCTCTTTACATATCTATAGAAACTTTTGCAATCCGTCTTAATGTTCAGGTAATGCAAGATATTCAGGTAACTATTATTAACTGATAAAATTAATATCTGAAATTACAAAGTGTACCATTATAACATCACATTAGCAGGTTATGTTTATTACAAGTTGATATTGTTGTGTATGCATGCCTGCTTACTGTGTGATGTCTGTAACACTGTTATGCCACCCTTATACTGCACACACCTTACCGGTACACCAGAGGGTGCTGCTGCTGGAGACCTAGAGGTTGCCTGCTCACGGCAGGTAACCCAGTATAAAAAGGAACTCACAGCTTGTTGTCGTCACTCAGGAGCTACAAATAAAGGACTACAGATCTGCACAGTTTAAGTATCATACCCTGCCTCGAGGAGTCATTACTAAAAGTGCCTACATACACCACAACTGGCGACGGGAATACGAGGTCACGAATTACACGCTCAACATATCTAACCTCAGCAACTTCCAGCAATTTACAAAGGGGGAAGATTGGGACGCTTTTGTGGAAAGATTGGAACATTTCTTTGTAGCCAATGACCTGGACAGGGACACACCGGCTACACTACCAAACAAACGCAGGGCCATCCTGCTTAGTAGTTGTGGGCCCACCATCTGTGGTCTCAGCAGGGACTTACTACCCCCAGAGAAGACAACCACCAAGAGCTATGAGCAACTTGTAACAATCATACAGGAACAACTAAAACCGAAAGAAAGCATCCTCACAGCCAGGCATTGGTTCTACACTTACCGGCGACCTGAGGGCCAAGAAATTTCCAAGTATGCTGCATACTTAAGAAGACTAGCTGCACCGTGTGATTTTGGCGACCATCTTAATGAAGCACTAAGGGACATATTTGTCATCGGAATCGGCCACGAAGGCCTCCTACACAAATTGCTCTCGGCTGACATCATGGTCACCCTGCAGAAAGCAATTCAAGTGAGCCAGGCCTACATGGGTTCGGCCGACGACTCCAGGCGAGTACTGACCTATGACTCTAAACTGGCGAGCGCAGTGCACCGCATGGATACTTCTAAAGGCAGAAATGCTGCCCCGAGTCCTGCAACCCTGAGTCCGCCACATGGGGCAAACCGGATGGCCCCGTGCTGACGCTGTGGAGGAAACCAGAGGGCCTACCAGTGCCGCTACAAAGACTATGCATGCAAAGGCTGCAAAGAGAAAGGGCACCTTCAGAGAATGTACAGAAAACGCTTTACTCACCGCATCTCTGATGAGCTGGCTGATCAACCGGGCTCTGACACAGATGAAGAGGAAGTTGCTCAAACCCTGGAAGTAGAGTATGGAATCTTTACCTGCTCCACCGAAAGTTCTCCGTGGACAATGGAAGTGGACATCGACGGGGTCCCAGTTTCCATGGAAATCGACACAGGGGCGAGTCGGTCTGTGATGAGCCAAATGACCTTTGAAAAAATTTGGATGAACCCTGCCACTTGACCTGTCCAGGCAAAGCTGCTCACCTACACCAAAGGTAAAATCCAAATCATTGGCAGCGTAGACGTCCAGGTCTCCCACGGCAGCGTGTTGAACAAATGTCCCCTGTGGATTGTAGCCAGCGACGGTCCCACGCTGCTGGGCAGGAATTGGATGAACCGGGTCCACATCAGGCGAAGTGGCTCTGTGGAAGAAAAGACCACCACAGCCCTCCTGCAGGAAAGCCAGGAAATGGCTGCATCACCAGCAGCTCAAGGAGAAACACTTGTAATCAAAATGGCCGCCGCCATGCCACCAGTGAGCATGGAGGAGACAAGGTGTCATGTATACTGGTAGGACACTGCCAAAGGACATTGGGTCCTACAGGGACCATACTGATGCCAATAGAATCCCCCTGTGGGAGACCCCCAGGTCCAGCAGGCTACCTGACCATGTAGCCTGGACCTTTGGAACGAATGTGATGCCCCTTGCAGGACACACACACAGGCAGTGGGAGCAGATCCATTACAGGGACAGTGGTCAATGGGCAGCCCAGCCACCTTCACCAGACCAGCCCTACAGCCCCTGACCACCAGGACCAACACCAAACGGCCAATCGGATTTGAAGGCTCCCTTAAAGAAGACCGATAACCAAAGAAATTTAAAGGGGAAGTTTCAACTATTTGAGTACATGGACTTTAAAGCTAAAGATGCGATTAAAGGGTGCAAGTATGAAAATGTATGCAATGTAACAATGAATTGTGATGCTGGTTTAACTAATGTGAGTAATGAGATGAATGCAGGTGTCAGTAAGGTTAAGAACAAGTTTATTATGCTTAACAGTAATGATAGAGATTGTGAAATGCCTAATGTAACCATGTCTGTTGAAACCAGGACACCCAAAAGTGATGCAAATGCTAGCATGTATAATGCAGGCGCGACTATGTGTGATCAGAGCCAAGGTGTCATGTATACCGACACTGCCAAAGGACATTGGGTCCTACAGGGACCATGCTGATGCCAATGGAATCCCCCTTTGGGAGACCCCCAGGTCCAGCAGGCTACCTGACCATGTAGCCTGGACCTTTGGAACGAATGTGATGCCCCTTGCAGGACACACACACAGGCAGTGGGAGCAGACCCACTACATGGACAGTGGTCAATGGGTAGCCCAGCCACCACCAATGGCAACCTGCACCAGACCAGCCCTACAGCCCTTGGCCACCAGGGCCAACACCAGGAGCATGAGGCCAATACCCTCCAGCTTCCTTGACAAACCCTGGGATGACCTGACCCTCATCCCAATTGGTGGACAAGGAGCCCACCCAGTTATGTGGCCCTGCCCACTACCCCACAACTACCCACATCACAGTATATACATACCACCCACTGCTGCCGTGGCTACCTCCCTGAGGGATCCCACAACAGTGACACCCACTTGGTCTGTGTATGAGGGAGGGGAAACGTATGAGGCCAGCCTCAAGCACAGGGGTTACACCTGGCACCCACACAACCCTCACCACAACCTCCCATAGCCCACCACTGATCACCTCCCCTGGTCATGACAATAAGGATATGAAAAATGCTCAGGGGGGAGTATTGTTGTGTATGCATGCCTGTTTACTATGTGATGTCTGTAACACTGTTATGCCACATTGAATGTACCCTTATACTGTACACACCTTGCCTGTACACCAGAAGGTGCTGCTGCTGGAGACCTAGGGGTTGCCTGCACTCAGCAGGTAAACCAGTATAAAAGGGAACTCACAGTTTGTTGTCATCACTCAGGAGCTGCAAATAAAGGACTACAGGTCTGCACAGTTTAAGTATCATACCCTGCCTCATGGAGTCATTACTAAAGGTGCCTACATACACCACAGATATTATGTTCAATGTTGAAAATTGACATACAGTACGATTCAGTGGGGTCTAAATTTGATAGCCCCATGAAAACGGGTGTGGGTATTGTGATGCATGATAAGCCCACGCCCGTTGAGTCCGATGCAGGCAGCATGTAAACTTTGTGATTACTTACATGATAGTTACATGCAGCCCAGTGCTGAGTGAGCTGTTGAGTGGCTGTATGCTCAGCAGGGGGCCCAAGTGCAAGGCTAGCACCATTTAAAGCTAGACTCCACTACTTAAAGCCGACCTGCACCTTTTAAAGGGGAGGTGTATTCTGGCTGGAGCAGGTGCCGTAAGTGGCTAGGGAAGACATTCTGAGCAGGAAGAATATATACTAATGGCACAACAGGAGAGAGAGCAGGCTCCAAGGATTTCTGAGACAGCACTGGAGGCCTTGGTGCAGGAGATGGACAGGAGAAGAGAGGTCCTGTATCCATAGGGAGCCAGGAGGCCCTCCTGACAAACTGTGAGAAGGCAATTGCAGCAGATAACCATTGCGTTCAATTCCAGTATTGTAGCCCCGAGGACCTGGATGTGCCACAATTAGTTTAATGACCTCACACGAGTGGTCAAGGTCAGTGAATTCATCTTCTAATACCATATCCTTACAACTGAACCGCAAGGTTCAGACACTGTTCTATTCACCACGTTGCTTCACACCCCTACCAACAATCTCTATCAATCATGACTCATACCTCAAATTCATAGCTTCATCTCACTCTCACACACTTAGCACTGCTGCAAGCCTCACACTCACATCTCACAGCTTTCACACACACACAGTGCCAAGCTATTCATCCATGACAGGCAAATCACCCAAACATATTTCACCAATGGGGCTACCCGCTGGGAGACAAGCGCGCTTGCATGACCTAACCCCCAGGAAGGAGATGATGCTGGAGATTATTGGAGCGACCATTGCTGAGCCCGTGGCCAGCAGTGCAGCTGAAACAATCGAAGATGACGGTATCTTCATTCTCACATCCCATTTCCCCTTTATCCTACAATCTCTTCTAATTTACAAGCTGCAGATAGTGTAAGCATGCACCTCTTGTTATAGTTTCCCTCACTCTAAACCTACTTTTCTCCTTTTAGATAGCCAAGAACTGCAACCTGGCCAAGCAGTGGTGGAGGACCAAGAACTGGAAGAGGAAGAAGGCAGTGATGGTGAAGACACAGCACCATCGCTCAATTTCACACTTGCAGCCATGGGCTCAGGTACTGACACAGCACGCATTTTAGAGGATAGGTTAGTTGCAGGATCTGCACATGGTGAGACACCTGGCATGGGTAGCCTTGGGCAGGGTAGTGCAGGTGTCAGCTCCCAGCAAGGTTGCACACGAGTTCTACTGCAGAGGACTCAGATAAAGACTTTGATAGGGAAGCCTACAGAAGAAGGCTGATGGCTATACACAATGAAATGCTTGGTGTATTGGCTGGCCTGCCAGAAAGCCTACATGTCAAGAAGTATATAGGATTCTGGCTCCAAATTTGCAAAGGGCTTTACACAGAGCTTGGAGCCCATACTTTCCAGCATGGAAGTGATGACCAACTCTATTAGTGCACTTGTGGGCCCATCCATGATGCGGCGTCTGAAGGACAATCTCTCAGCTTGCATTCCAGCACAAGCAGATGCCACCCAACGTCTGAGTGCTGCAGTGGTAGATCAGACTTAGAATCATAGAATCGTAGAATCATAGAATGGTTACAGCACGGAAGAAGGCCATTCAGCCTGTCAAACCCGTGCTGACTCTCAGCCAGTCCCATTCCTCTGCCCTATCCCTGTAGCCCTGCAAAATAGAACTTCTGTCATGCAAGCTCAGACTGCTGCCATCGTGGCTGTGGTTAACAGTGTCCAAAGGGGCTCGTAAGGTGTCATGGCAGTCCAGCAATCTATCCTCCAACAGATTACTACGATTGCTGAGGAGTCCTCCATGGGAGTAGCAGTTGTTCTGTGGAGCACATATCTCAGGATGACAGCATTCGCCCTCCCACCATTACCACTCCACCAGTGCCCTGCTTTTGCTCATCAGCAAGCCAGCCCAAACTGCTGCTGTCCATAGCGAGATGGTGTAGTCCAAAGCTGGGCCTCCTAGGCCCAGAGCTGCTCAAGGTCATCCTCCATCTGCAGTTTCCTCCAATAAAATTCAGCAGCCTTCCACCAGCCATCCTCTAGCCATTGGGGTAGCACTACGGTGATGCATTAGGATAGGCAAAGGCACATTCTGTTATTTTGTGTCAAAAATGAATCTCTTATACCTTTGATTCATGAAGCAAAGTCCTTTAATTTCATTTCAACCAATCTTGGTGATACACCTCTTTTCATTTTTCTTAAATTCGTTCCGGGATGTGGACGTCGCTAGCAAGGGCAGCATTTATGGATGCAGTTATTTGCTCTGTTGGTCTGATTGGCTCTCCATTATCACATGATCTGATTGCTGATTGGTCCCCTTGGAGGATAAATCATACCCATACATTTCTCTGGAATGTGTAATTGAAACTGCCCTGCCCAAGTTCTGAGTGATTTTGCAAAGTGTAATTCGAGAAATTCTGACTTCAGTACGCAGAGAGGATAGAGCTCCACCAACCCAGCAAAAGCCTCCCAAATTCCTGACCCCATCCCAGCCAAGTGTATGCCGTCTCCAGCTGAAGTTCCTGACCCCAGCATTTTTCATGCCTCTCCCAGCCCAAGTGTGTCTCAAGATCGAGCTTTTAAGAAAGCTACAAATCTGTTTTGCTCTAACAAGCTGCTGGTACATTATGATCCATGTAAGTGTCTAGTATTGGCCTGTGATGCTTCGTCATATGGAGTTGGTTGCATGCTCCAACAAGCTAATGAGTCGGGTAAACTACAACCTGTTGCGTATGCTTCAAAACGTTTGTCAAACGTGGAAAGAGCCTACAGCATGGTAGAAAAAGAAGCATTAGCCTGTGTGTATGGAGTTAAAAAGATGCATCAGCACCTGTTTGGTCTTCGGTTTCAACTGGAAACAGATCACAAGCCACTCATTTCATTGTTTTCGGAAAACAGAGGTATAAATACCAATGCATTGTCCCGCACCCAGAGGTGGGCGCTGGCACTATCTTCCTATGATTATGTCATTCGTCATAGACCTGGCACCGAGAATTGTGCCGATGCACTGAGTCATCTGCTGTTGTCCACACCGGAGGTGGAGATGCCACAACCTGCAGATCTCCTGTTAGTTATGGATGCTTTTAAAAGTGAAGGAACCCCTGTCACGGCTCAACAAGTTAAGACCTGGACCAGCCAGGACCCGATATTATTGGTTGTGAAACGTTGTGTCCTTAGTGGTGATAGGTCTGCCATACCCAAGCAAATTGGTGATGAGACCAAACCTTACATCCGTTGCAAAGACAAACTATCCATTCAGTCAGATTGTTTACTATGGAGTAATCGTGTTGTTATGCCTAAGAAAGACAGAGAGAAATTTGTACATGATCTACATAGCACTCATCCCGGTATTGTCATGATGAATGCCATTGCCAGGTCTCGTATATGGTGACCTGGAATTGACTCTGATCTGGAATCATGCGTGCATTAGTGCAACACTTGAATGCAGCTAAATAAAGCACCAGTGGAATCGCCGCTGAGTCTGTGGTCGTGGCCATCTAAACCATGGTCCAGGATCCACATCGACTTTGCAGGTACCTTCCTGGGAAAGATGTTTTTAGTTGTGGTGGATGCATATTCCACGTGGATAGAGTGTATAATCATATCATCCAATACATCCACAGCTACTATTGAGAGCCTTCATGTCACGTTTGTCACTCATGGTCTGCCCGACATTGTTGTGAGCGACAACGGATCTTGCTTCACTAGTCTGGAGTTTCAAAAGTTCATGAAACTCAATGGTATCAAACATGGGTGGTCAGCACCATTCAAACCCATGTGCTGTCCAAACCATCAAGCAGAGTAAAAAACGTGTAACTCAAGGTTCACTGTAGATTCGCTTGTCATGCATATTGCTTAGTTACAGGACAAGACCCCACACGTTTACCGGGGTCCCCTCTGCTGAACTATTTATGAAGAGAGGTCTCAAGACCTAGCTCTCTCTTGTCCACCCTGACTTGAATGATCATGTTGAATACAGACATCAAAGTCAACAGTGGTATCATGATCGCGCTGCTGTGTCACGCAACATTTCTGTTAACGATCCAGTGTATGTATTAAATTATGGTCAAGGTCCCAAGTGGATCGCTGGTACTGTTACGGCCAAGGAGGGTAACAGAGTGTTTATCGTCAAGCTAAAGAATGGGCAAACATGCAGGAAACATGTTGATCAGATAAAGCTGCGGCACACGGATGAATCGGAACAGTCTGAGGAAGACTCAATCAGTGACCAACCAACCTACCCTCAGTCATCAGAGGACTCCACTGTCATCAATGAATCTGGACTTTCAATCCCTGAAATGGTCATTGCCACTCCCATCAGATCGGCTACCCAGGCCCCAGTCATAACAGACTCAGAACGCTTGCCCAAGGCTAGAGTTGAACTGAGACGATCAACTCAGGAGCAGAAAGCCCCAGAATGTCTCAATTTGTAAAAAGATTGTTACTAATATCTTAAAGGGGGATATTGTCATGTATATATGCTTGGGGTTACTAGCCACCAGGGGCGCCACTGTTTGGAGGTCATTGGGCTGTACGCACGTGTGTGCGTCCCAGGTATAAAAGCCAAGCCATCTTGTAATGTAATCATTTTCGGCCCTAATAAAGCAGAGCCAGGTATGTACCTGCATTCGTTTACAGTATTCAGTCTATTGAGTTATTACATATATAACAAGAAAATTTAAAGCTTATGAGGAATTCTCGGGACTAGCAAATGTAAGGAGGAACGATGGGATGTTTTTTAAAATGTTAAAAGGAAGGATTGAGCCCGCGCATCAACAAATTTTAGACATGGGAATCCCGATTGGGAACTCATATGCTGAGGTTGTTAGTTGGGCAAGCAACTTGGATAGGAAGAAAGAGAGAGAATCCGCCAAGAAAACAGTCGCTGTAGCGGCTGCAATAGCAGGGGAGAGCCTGCTTTAAGTGCGACAAGCAAGGCCAACAAGCGTGGGAAAGAAAACAGGGAAAAGGTGCTGAAGGGAGAAATGTGAGAGTCAGGCTGCAAAGGTTCTCAGCAGGGACGGGTCAAGGATAGAGTTTACGGGGTCATTTGTTCCTTCTTTCCTGACTTGAGGGCCAGCCATAGGTAAGATTGTGGAAAAGTTAAGATGGAAACATAGAAACATAGAAAATAGGTGCAGGAGTAGGCCATTCGGCCCTTCAATCCTGCACCACCAAACAATATGATCATGGCTGATCATGCAGCTTCAGTACTCCATTCCTGCTTTCTCTCCATACCCCATGATTCCTTTAGCCATTAGGGCCACATCTAACTCCTTTTTGAATATATTCAACGAACTGGCCTCAACAACTTTCTGTGGTAGAGAATTCCACATGCTCACAATTCTCTGAGTGAAGAAGTTTCTCCTCATCTCAGTCCTAAATGGCTTACCCCTTACCCTTAGACTGTGTCCCCTGGTTCTGGACTTCCCCAGTATCGGGAACATTCTTCCTGCATCTAACCTGTCCAATCCCGTCAGAATTTTATATGTTTCTATGAGATCCCTTCTCATTCTTCTAAATTCCAGTGAATATAAGCCTAGTTGATCCAATCTTTCTTCATATGTCAGTCCTGCCATCCCGGGAATCGGTCTGGTGAATCTTCGCTGTACTCCCTCAATAGCAAGAATGTCCTTCCTCAGATTAGGAGACCAAAACTACACACAATATTCAAGGTGTGGCCTCACCAAGGCCCTATACAACTGCAGTAAGACCTCCCTGCTCCGATACTCCATCCCAGAGGAGCCCCATAGGCCCCACAGACAATATCCGATGAAATCCGAAGCAAGCACTGCAGTGAAGGGTATTGCAGAAGATTTGGTAATAGGGGGAATCCTGCGGAAAACCGCATCAGTCACGAACTCCCCAACCTGGCCGGTCATAAAGCCCGATAGGTCGTGGTGACTCACCATTGATTATACGGCCCTGAATAAATGCATCCCTCAACTGCATCCCATAGTGGCAAGCCTGGCCACGATTTTAAATGGCCTTCACACAGAACATAGAATTTTTACGGTCCTGCATATAGCAAACGGGTTTTGGGCAATACCGCTAGAGGGCACTCAGGATAAATTTGCCTTTACTGTGGAAGGACAACAGTAAACCTAGACCCAGCTCTCTCAGGGCTTCCACAATAATCCCAGCATCTTTCACCAAGCAATGAATGAGATATTGTCCAAAATTGACCTTTCCCCTTATGGCAGCACTGTCCTCCAGTATGTCGCTGACCTTCTGATCGCATCCCCGTGCAAAAAGAATCATTGCGGTGCACTGACCAGTGCACTCCAAGATGCGGGGCTTACGTGTAAGCCCCAATATGACGCAAATAGGTCAGACCATCATACATTATCTAGGGCACAGTATCCGCCAGGGATACAGAGCCATATCGGAACACCACCGCACGGCAATTAGGGACATGCCTCGACCCATTAATGGATGAGGGGTGAGCCAAGTTTTAGGACTTTTGAATTACGCTCGCAATTTTATCCCGAAGTTTACATCATTGGTAGGCCCCATTCAAGATCTTATAAAAGGGGGAACGTCCCCTTTGGAATCTGTCAATTGGGGACCGGAGCAGGAACAGGTCTAGACCAAAGTGAAACAAGCCCTGATTAGTGCCCCAGCCTTGGGGTTGCTTGACATGAGTAAGCCATTCCACTTATACTGCAGTAATGAGGGCGAGTTTTATAACACAGTTTTGGTACAGGAACACAGCAATAGGAAATGTTCAATTGCCTTTTACTCAACACGGCAGTCACCCGTTGCAGCAGATCTTCCCCGTTGCGTCGCTGCTCTGGATTGCGCAGCGTAGGCAGTCCGCGTCAGTGAACCGGTCACCATGACGGGACAGACTATCCTACACACACCGCATATTTTAGTCAAACATTTAAACACGGGTAAATTGAGGACTGTCTCCGATAGTAGACTGGGAAGCCGTCCCAAGGATAAATCCATCCAAATTATCAAGGATTCTGATATGAACCCGGCAATAGGGATTCTCAGCGAAGGGGTAGAACGAGTGAGGTCTTGGTGGAGGAAGAGTATAGTTGTAGAATCAGGGACAGCCCATTAGAAAGAGGAGCGGAGACCCTCTTTGTAGACGGGTCAAGACGCTTTGTCGACGGGGTTGCACAGACAGGGTGGGCCGTGATGAAGGAGGACGGGACTGTTGTAAAAATGGGAACCGGGGTGGCAGGGGGGCGGGGGGGGTGGGAGTGTGGGGGGGGATGTTCGGCACAAGCGTCTGAACTCATAGCACTAATATACGCCCTTAGATGGGCGAAAGGTAAACAGGTTAACATCTACACGGATAGTCGATACGTCTTCGGGATCAATTATTAAGGATGAAATAGCTGCGCATTTGGAAAGCAGTGACAGCATCGATCCAAGTCAACATGGATTTATGAAGGGGAAATCATGCTTGACAAATCTTCTGGATTTTTTGAGGATGTGACTAGTAGAGTGGACAAGGGAGAACCAGTGGATGTGGTGTATTTGGACTTTCAAAAGGCTTTTGACAAGGTCCCATACAAGAGATTGATGTGCAAAATCAAAGCACATGGTATTGGGAGTAATATACTGACGTGGATAGAGAACTGGTTGGCAGACAGGAAGCAGAGAGTCGGGATAAACGGGTCCTTTTTAGAATGGCAGGCAGTGACTAGTGGAGTGCCGCAGGGCTCAGTGCTGGGACCCCAGCTCTTTACAATATACATCAATGATTTGGATGAAGGAATTGAGTGTAATATCTCCAAGTTTGCAGATGACACTAAACTGGGTGCGGTGTGAGCTGTAAGGAGGATGCTAGGAGGCTGCAGGGTGACTTGGACAGGTTAGGTGAGTGGGCAAATGCATGGCAGATGCAGTATAATGTGGATAAATTTGAGGTTATCCACTTTGGGGGCAAAAACGCGAAGACAGAATATTATCTGAATGGCGGCAGATTAGGAAAAGGGGAGGTGCAATGAGACCTGGGTGTCATGGTTCATCAGTCATTGAAAGTTGGCATATAGGTACAACAGGCGATGAAGAAGGCAAATGGTATGTGGCCTTCATAGCAAGGGATTTTGAGTATAGGAGCATGGAGGTCTTACTGCAGTTGTACAGGGCCTTGGTGAGGCTTCACCTGGAATATTGTGTTCAGTTTTGGTCTCCTAATCTGAGGAAGGACGATCTTGCTATTGAGGGAGTGCAGCGAAGGTTCACCAGACTGATTTCCGGGATGGCAGGACTGACATATGAGGAGAAACTGGATCAACTGGGCCTTTATACATTGGAGTTTAGAAGGATGAGAGGGGATCTCATAGAAACATATGAGATTCTGACGGGACGGGACAGGTTAGTTGCGGGTAGAATGTTTCCGATGTTGGGGAACTCCAGAACCAGGGGACATAGTCTTAGGATAAGGGTTAGGCCATTTAGGACTGAGATGAGGAGAAACTTCTTCACTTAGAGAGTTATTCACCTGTGGAATTCCCTGCCACAGAGAGTTGCTGATGCCGGTTCATTGGATATATTCAAGATGGAGTTAGATATGGCCCTTACGGCTAAGAGGATCAAGGGGTATGAAGACAAAGCAGGAAAGGGGTACTGAGGTGAATGATCAGCCATGATCTTATTGAATGGTGGCGCAGGCTCAAAGGGCCGAATGGCCTACTCCTGCACCTATTTTCTATGTTTCTATGACTATATGGCGACCAGGACCCGAAGGGGATTTATTAACTCCGCAGGATGGCATGTTAAGAACATTGACTTAGTATGGGAGCTGGGAGACATCATACAATCTCCGAGGGAAGCTGCAGTACTTAAGGTCAAGGCTCATCAGAAAATTTGTGACTGGATACAGCAGGGAAACGCGCACGCAGACATGGCAGCGAAACAAGCCTCAGGCAACAGTGCCACACATACCCCTCTCAATGTAGCGGCCAATATGATCGGCCCTCAAGCGATTATGACCCAGTTGCATAGTGACACTCCCTCCCTCAGAGAAAAAGGCAAAATGGTAGGAGCGAGGGGCGGTTAAAGGACCACATCAGGTTATCATAACCAGCAATACTTGCGTATGCTTGGAACTGAAAGGAGGGAGGGCGGTAGAGTCATTGGTCACAGGTAAAACCATTTAAGAAAGATGATAAGACTGACGATAAATCGGTTTCATCCAACAGGAAAGCGATAAGTCAATGTCTCAATAATTTTTGCAGATAAAACGAAGCGATGAATACGGCACTCATATTGATCGGCCTCAGCCTGGGACTGGATAAAGGTGGCAGAATTAACCCATTGGCTGTGGACCAGCATGGCCCATGCTGTATCCCAGAAAATGACCCCATACGGCAATATCATAGGCCAAGGCGATGGACTCTGGTGGGATAGGTAGAACAACAATGGTGCTGTAATCACAGCACCGATATGGACAACTCATCCAGGTGGCACTGTATATCAATCTTGGAGGCAGGGAAAGGGTGATGTGAGGAACATTTTGGATAAAAGTGGCAAGAGAGTGGCGAGATAAAAGGGCAAGACAGAAACGGGGTCTGAATAATCAGGAAAAAAAACTCTTGGGTAAGGGACACCATTGACATTCGAAGACAAAAAAGAGTTAGGAAATTTGGTTGGGATCAGGAGGGGCGAATTGAAAATTACACCTTCACGTGCTTAGGAGAGCACACCCCCATCCTGGTACAGGTACTTGAAACTAACGGCGAGATCCGCTGCTCAAGCGATTGGACTGAGGGTAGCTTATATGATGTGACAGCATCCAAAGCATGACCACTGACCCCTCTTCCGAATGGGACATACTGTTCCCCGATCAACCACACTATAACCTGTGACCCAACTAAACTTGATTGTTCCATCCCGGATATAAGATTGGGATACAGGTCGTATGTCCCACTTGCCACACACCTCCGACCCCCAGGTCAAAACCACAGAAGGAACCACAAGAGCTCATATGATGGCATTTAAGGCCCCCAGATGTCCCGAGTTGAGACCTGGGCCACAGAATGGATTGGTCCTAGTCCCAACTGGAAATTTAATGTATGACAATGTACAACATGAGTTGGTACCAGTGATATTGAACCTTGTGTATATTGGACTACCGCGCTGGTGTCCAAATAAGACACAAAAATTGTCAGAATCGGGTTCAGAACGGCCAGCTGGGAGAGGACCAAGTCATTAACATCCAACTTCAGGATGTGGCCAATATATTAGAAGCCCACATCCAGACCTTGAATAAAATTATTCAGGAAAACCATGAAGCTTCCATGAATTTGGCTAAAAATGATGTTTGCAACTGCTACGGTAATTGGGTAGTGGAGCAAACTAGGGAAAACCTAGCCCAGATAAAGGAGGGCGAGGTGCCATTATGGTTTACTAACGAGCAATTGACTAATTTATCAGTCGAGGAGGCGGGAGCTCGGAGCAGCGCGAGTCCGGGGTCAGCGAGAGGCCTATAAAGGCCAGCGGGAGTCGAGCAGTTCGAGCAGTCAGTCGAGGAGGCGGGAGCTCGGAGCAGCGCGAGTCCGGGGTCGGCGAGAGGCCTATAAAGGCCAGCGGGAGTCGAGCAGTTCGAGCAGTCAGTCGAGGAGGCGGGAGCTCGGAGCAGCGCGAGTCCGGGGTCAGCGAGAGGCATACCGGTGCAGTTACAGGGAGAAGGCAAAGAAAGAAACAAAGGTGACGTCACAGCCTAGGGGGTAAGTGATTGGCTGGTGATTGGTGAGTAGTTTTTCTTTTTCTTTTTATATTAGTCAGTAACTTTTAACATTGTTGTTGCCAATTTAAGTGTATCTAAGGGTTAAGACATGGCAGGAGAGCTCGGTCGGGTGTTATGCTCCTCCTGTACCATGTGGGAACTCAGGGACACTTCCGGTGTCCCTGACGACTACGTGTGCGGGAAGTGTGTCCACCTGCAAGGGTCAAGGATGTCTCGGAGCGGGTGCAGGACATTCTGAAATGGGAGGGAGAACAGCCAGTTGTCGTGGTGCACATTGGTACCAACGACATAGGTAAAAAAAGGGATGAGGTCCTACGAAACGAATTTAAGGAGCTAGGAGCTAAATTAAAAAGTAGGACCTCAAAAGTAGTAATCTCGGGATTGCTACCAGTGCCACGTGATAGTCAGAGTAGGAATCGCAGGATAGCACAGATGAATACGTGGCTTGAGCAGTGGTGCAGCAGGGAGGGATTCAAATTCCTGGGGCATTGGGACCGGTTCTGGGGGAGGTGGGACCAGTACAAACCGGACGGTCTGCACCTGGGCAGGACCGGAACCAATGTCCTAGGGGGAGTGTTTGCTAGTGCTGTTGGGGAGGATTTAAACTAATATGGCAGGGGGATGGGAACCAATGCAGGGAGACAGAGGGAAACAAAAAGGAGGCAAAAGCAAAAGACAGAAAGGAGATGAGGAAAAGTGGATGGCGGAGAAACCCAAGGCAAAGAACAAAAAGGGCCACTGTACAGCAAAATTCTAAAAGGACAAAGGGTGTTAAAAAAACAAGCCTGAAGGCTTTGTGTCTTAATGCAAGGAGTATCCGCAATAAGGTGGATGAATTAATTGTGCAAATAGATGTTAATAAATATGATGTGATTGGGATTACGGAGACGTGGCTCCAGGATGATCAGGGCTGGGAACTCAACATTCAGGGGTATTCAACATTCAGGAAGGATAGAATAAAAGGAAAAGGTGGTGGGGTAGCATTGCTGGTTAAAGAGGAGATTAATGCAATAGTTAGGAAAGACATTAGCTTGGATGATGTGGAATCTATATGGGTAGAGCTGCAGAACACCAAAGGGCAAAAAACGTTAGTAGGAGTTGTGTACAGACCTCCAAACAGTAATAGGGATGTTGGGGAGGGCATCAAACAGGAAATTAGGGGTGCATGCAATAAAGGTGTAGCAGTTATAATGGGTGACTTTAATATGCACATAAATTGGGCTAGCCAAACTGGAAGCAATACGGTGGAGGAGGATTTCCTGGAGTGCATAAGGGATGGTTTTCTAGACCAATATGTTGAGGAACCAACTAGGGGGGAGGCCATCTTAGACTGGGTGTTGTGTAATGAGAGAGGATTAATTAGCAATCTCATTGTGCGAGGCCCCTTGGGGAAGAGTGACCATAATATGGTGGATTTCTGCATTAGGATGGAGAATGAAACAGTAAATTCAGAGACCATGGTCCAGAACTTAAAGAAGGGTAACTTTGAAGGTATGAGGCGTGAATTGGCTAGGATAGATTGGCGAATGATACTTAGAGGGTTGACTGTGGATGGGCAATGGCAGACATTTAGAGACCGATTGGATGAATTACAACAATTGTACATTCCTGTCTGGCGTAAAAATAAAAAAGGGAAGGTGGCTCAACCGTGGCTATCTAGGGAAATCAGGGATAGTATTAAAGCCAAGGAAGTGGCATACAAATTGGCCAGAAATAGCAGCGAACCTGGGGACTGGGAGAAATTTAGAACTCAGCAGAGGAGGACAAAGGGTTTGATTAGGGCAGGGAAAATGAAGTACGAGAAGAAGCTTGCAGGGAACATTAAGGTGGATTGCAAAAGTTTCTATAGGTATGTAAAGAGAAAAAGGTTAGTAAAGACAAACGTAGGTCCCCTGCAGTCAGAATCAGGGGAAGTCATAACGGGGAACAAAGAAATGGCAGACCAATTGAACAAGTACTTTGGTTCGGTATTCACTAAGGAGGATACAAACAACCTTCCGGATATAAAAGAGGTCAGAGGGTCTAGTAAGGAGGGGGAACTGAGGGAAATCTTTATTAGTCGGGAAATTGTGTTGGGGAAATTGATGGGATTGAAGGCCGATAAATCCCCAGGGCCCGATGGACTGCATCCCAGAGTACTTAAGGAGGTGGCCTTGGAAATAGCGGATGCATTGACAGTCATTTTCCAACATTCCATTGACTCTGGATCAGTTCCTATGGAGTGGAGGGTAGCCAATGTAACCCCACTTTTTAAAAAAGGAGGGAGAGAGAAAACAGGGAATTATAGACCGGTCAGTCTGACCTCAGTAGTGGGTAAAATGATGGAATCAATTATTAAGGATGTCATAGCAGTGCATCTGGAAAATGGTGACATGATAGGTCCAAGTCAGCATGGATTTGTGAAAGGGAAATCATGCTTGACAAATCTTCTGGAATTTTTTGAGGATGTTTCCAGTAAAGTGGACAAAGGAGAACCAGTTGATGTGGTATATTTGGACTTTCAGAAGGCTTTCGACAAGGTCCCACACAAGAGATTAATGTGCAAAGTTAAAGCACATGGGATTGGGGGTAGTGTGCTGACGTGGATTGAGAACTGGTTGTCAGACAGGAAACAAAGAGTAGGAGTAAACGGGTACTTTTCAGAATGGCAGGCAGTGACTAGTGGGGTGCCGCAAGGTTCTGTGCTGGGGCCCCAGCTGTTTACATTGTACATTAATGATTTAGACGAGGGGATTAAATGCAGTATCTCCAAATTTGCGGATGACACTAAGTTGGGTGGCAGTGTGAGCTGCGAGGAGGATGCTATTAGGCTGCAGAGTGACTTGGATAGGTTAGGTGAGTGGGCAAATGCATGGCAGATGAAGTATAATGTGGATAAATGTGAGGTTATCCACTTTGGTGGTAAAAACAGAGAGACAGACTATTATCTGAATGGTGACAGATTAGGAAAAGGGAAGGTGCAACGAGACCTGGGTGTCATGGTACATCAGTCATTGAAGGTTAGCATGCAGGTACAGCAGGCGGTTAAGAAAGCAAATGGCATGTTGGCCTTCATAGCGAGGGGATTTGAATACAGGGGCAGGGAGGTGTTGCTACAGTTGTACAGGGCCTTGGTGAGGCCACACCTGGAGTATTGTGTACAGTTTTGGTCTCCTAACTTGAGGAAGGACATTCTTGCTATTGAGGGAGTGCAGCGAAGATTCACCAGACTGATTCCCGGGATGGCGGGACTGACCTATCAAGAAAGACTGGATCAACTGGGCTTGTATTCACTGGAGTTCAGAAGAATGAGAGGGGACCTCATAGAAATGTTTAAAATTCTGACGGGTTTAGACAGGTTAGATGCAGGAAGAATGTTCCCAATGTTGGGGAAGTCCAGAACCAGAGGTCACAGTCTAAGGATAAGGGGTAAGCCATTTAGGACCGAGATGAGGAGAAACTTCTTCACCCAGAGAGTGGTGAACCTGTGGAATTCTCTACCACAGAAAGTAGTTGAGGCCAATTCACTAAATATATTCAAAAGGGAGTTAGATGAAGTCCTTACTACTCGGGGGATCAAGGGTTATGGCGAGAAAGCAGGAAGGGGGTACTGAAGTTTCATGTTCAGCCATGAACTCATTGAATGGCGGTGCAGGCTAGAAGGGCTGAATGGCCTGCTCCTGCACCTATTTTCTATGTTTCTATGTTTCTATCACGATATGGAGAGGAAACAATGTCTGGTTGCCAACTCAGGGGAGTAGTGTGGGTGTATCCCGCATAACTTGAATGTAAAACACACGGCGGAGGTTTGCTAGGCCTGATATTGGTCATACCTCAAATCCCGCCGGATAATAAACCTAAAAATGTGCATGAGATCCAGAATATCAGGATTATTAAGGACGGCACTTATATTGCCTACCATGAAATTCTACCCTAAGCGATAACATACGTAGACATAGAAACATAGAAACATAGAAAATAGGTGCAGGAGTAGGCCATTCAACCCTTCGGCCTGCACCACCATTCAATATGATCATGGCTGATCATTCACCTCAGTACCCCACCCCTGCCTTCTCTCCATACTCCCTGATCCTTTTAGCCGTAAGGGCCACATCTAACTCCCTTTTGAATATGTCCAACAAACTGGACTCAACAACATTCGATGGCAGAGAATTCCACAGGATCACAATTCTCTGGGTGAAAAAGTTTCTCCTCATCTCGGTCCTATATGGCTTACCCATTATCTTTAGACTGTGACCCCTGGTTCTAGACTTCCCCAACATCGGGAACATTCTTCCTGCATCTAACCTGTCCAGTCCCGTCAGAATTTTATAAGTTTCTATGAGATCCCCTCTCATTCTTCTAAATTCCAGTGAGTATAAGTCTAGCCGATCCAGTCTTTCCTCATATGTCAGTCCTGCCATCCCGGGAATCAGTCTGGTGAACCTTCGCTGAATTCCCTCAATAGCAAGCACGTCCTTCCTCAGATTAGGGGAACAAAACTGCACACAATACTCAAGGTGTGGTCTTACCAAGGCCCTGTACAACTACAGTAAGACCTCCCTGCTCCTATACTCAAATCCCCTCGCTATGAAGGCCAGCATGTCATTTGCTTTCTTCACTGCCTGCTGTTCCTGCATGCCTACCTTCAATGACTGATGTACCATGACACCCAGGTCTCTTTGCACCTCCCCTTTTAATAATCTGTCACCACTCAGATAATAATCTGTCTTCCTGTTTTTGCCACCAAAGTGGATAACCTCACATTTATCCACATTATACTGCATCTGCCATGCATTTCCCATTCACCTAACCTGTCCAAGTTCCCCTGCAGCCTCTTAGGATCCTCCTCGCAGCTCGCACTGCTTAGTATCATCTGCAAACTTGGAGATATTACCTTCAATTCCTTTGTCTAAATCATTAATATATATTGTAAATAGCTGGGGTTCCAGCACTGAACCCTGTGGCATGCCACGAATCACTGCCTGCCATTCTGAAAAGGACCCGTTTATTCCCACTCTTTGCTTCCTGTCTACCAATCAGTCCACTATCCACGTCAATACATTACCCCCAATACCACGTGCTTTGATTTTGCACACCAATCTCTTGTATGGGACCTTGTTAAAAGCGTTTTGAAAGTCCAAATACACCACATCCACTGCTTCTCCCTTGTCCACTCTACTAGTTACATACTCAAAAAATTCCAGAAGATTTGTCAAGCATGATTTCCCTTTCATAAATCCATGCTGACTTGGACCAATCCTGCCACTGCTTTCCAGATATGCTGCTATTACATTTTTAATAATTGATTCCCAAATTTTCCCCACCACCGATCTCAGGCTAAACAGTCTAAAATTCCCTATTTTCTCTCTCCCTCCTTTTTTAAAAGGTGGGATTACATTAGCTACCCTCCAATCCATAGGAACTGATCTAAGACCATGGAATGTTGAAAAATGACCACCAATGCATCTACTATTTCTAGGGTTCTTCCATACTCTGGGATGCAGACTATCAGGCCCTGGGGATTTATTGGCCTTCAGTCCCTTCAATTTCCATAACACCATTTCCTGACTGATAAGGATTTCCCTCAGTTCTCCCTTCTCGTTAGACCCTCGGTCCCCTAGTATTTTCAGGAGGTTATTCGTGCCTTCCTTAGTGAAGACAGAACCAAAGTATTTGTTCAATTTGTCTGTCATTTCCTTGTTTCCCATTATGAATTCACCTGATACTGACTGCAAGGGATCTATATTAGTCTTCACTAATCTTTTACTCTTCACATATCTATAGAAGTTTTTGCAGTCAGTTCTTATGTTCCTGCAAGCTTACTCTCATACTTTATTTCCCCCCTCCTAATTAAACCCTTCGTCCTCCTCTGCTGAATTCTAAATTTGTCCAGTCCTCAGGTTGCAGCTTTTTCTGGCCAATTTATATACCTCTTCTTTGTGGGAAAGCGGGTTGTGTAGAGGACACAGAGAGGCTGCAAAGAGACTTACATAGGTTAAGCGATTGGGCTAAGGTTTGGCAGATGGAATACAATGTCAGAAAGTGTGAAGTCATCCACCTTGGGAAAAAAAACAGTAAAAGGGAATATTATTTGAATGGGGAGAAATTACAACATGCTGAGGTGCAGAGGGACCTGGGGGTCCTTGTGCATGAATCCCAAAAAGTTAGTTTTCAGGTGCAGCAGGTAATCAGGAAGGCGAATGGAATGTTGGCCTTCATTGCGAGAGGGATGGAGTACAAAAGCAGGGAGGTCCTGCTGCAACTGTGTAGGGTATTGGTAAGGCCGCACCTGGAGTACTGCGTGCAGTTATGGTCACCTTACTTAAGGAAGGATATACTAGCTTTGGAGGGGGTACAGAGACGATTCACTAGGTTGATTCCGGAGATGAGGGGGTTACCTTATAATGATAGATTGAGTAGACTGGGTCTTTACTCGTTGGAGTTCAGAAGGATGAGGGGTGATCTTATAGAAACATTTAAAATAATGAAAGGGATAGACAAGATAGAGGCAGATAGGTTGTTTCCACTGGTCGGGGAGACTCGAACTAGGGGGCACAGCCTCAAAATACGGGGGAGCCAATTTAAAACCGAGTTGAGAAGGAATTTCTTCTCCCAGAGGGTTGTGAATCTGTGGAATTCTCTGCCCAAGGAAGCAGTTGAGGCTAGCTCATTGAATGTATTCAAGTCAGAGATAGATAGATTTTTAACCAATAAGGGAATTAAGGGTTACGGGGAGAGGGCGGGTAAGTGGAGCTGAGTCCACGGCCAGATCAGCCATGATCTTATTGAATGGCAGAGCAGGCTCGAGGGGCTAGATGGCCTACTCCTGTTCCTAATTCTTATGTTCTTATGTTATATTCTTGGATTTAACACTTTCCCTAAATTCCCTTGTTAGTCACGGTTGAGACACCTACCCTTTTTTATTCTTACGCCTCACAGGGATGTACAATTGTTGCAGTTCATCCATGTGATCTTTAAATGTCTGCCGTTGCCTATCCACCATCAACCCTTTTCGTATCATTCTCCAGTCTATCCTAGCCAATTCACGTCTCATACCCTCGAAGTTTCCTTTCTTTAAGTTCAGGACTCTAATCTCTGAATGAATTGTGTCACTCTCCATCTTAATGAAGAATTCTATCATATTATGGTCACTCTTCCCCAAAGGGCCCCGCACGACAAGATTGCTAATTAATCCTCTCTCGTTACACAAGATCCAGTCTAGGATGGCCAGCTCTCTAGTTGGTTCCTTGACATATTGGTCTAGAAAACCATCCCTTATACACTCCAGGAAATCCTCCTCCACCGCATTGCTACCAGTTTGGTTAGCCCAATCAATATGTAGAATAAAGTCACCCATGATAACTGCTGTACCCTTATTGCACGCATCCCTAATTTCCTGTTTAATGCCATCCCCAACCTCCCTACTACTGTTTGGTGGTCTGTACACAACTCCCACTAATGTTTTCTGCCCTTTGGTGTTTCGCAGTTCTACCCATATGGACTCCACATCATCCACGCTAATGTCCTTCCTTACTATTGTGTTAATCTCCTCTTTAACCAATAACGCTACCCCACCTCCTTTTCCTTCCTGTCTGTCCTTCCTGAATATTGAACACCCCTGGATGTTGAGCTCCCAGCCTTGGTTAATCTGGAGCCATGTCTCCATAATCCCAATTACATCATACCCATTAACAGCTATCTGCGCAGTTAATTCATCCACCTTATTATGAATGCTCCTCGCATTGAGACTCAGAGCCTTCAGGCTTTGTTTTTAAACACTCTTTGTCCTTTTTGAATTATGTTGTAATGTGGTCCTTTTTGATTTTTGCCCTTGATTTCTCTGCCCTCCACTCTTGCTTTTCTCCTTCCTACCTTTTGCTGCTGCCCCCTTTTTACTTCCCTCTGTCTCCCTGCATAGATTCCATCCCCCTGCCATTTTAGTTTAAACCCTCCCCAACAGCACCAGCAAACACTCCCCCTAGGACATCGTTTCTGATCCTGCCCAGGTGCAGATTGTCCGGTTTGTACTGGTCCCACCTCCCCCAGAACCGGTTCCAATGTCCCAGGAATTTGAATCCCTCCCGCTTGCACCATTCCTCAAGCCACGTATTCATCTAATCTATCCAGTAATTCCTACTCTGACTAGCACGTGGCACTGGTAGCAATCCTGAGATTACTACCTTTGAGGTCCTACTTTTTAATTTAAATCCTAGCTCCCTAAATTCGGCATGTAGGACCTCATCCCGTTTTTTACCTAGATCGTTGTACCTATATGTACTACGACAGCTGGCTGTTCACCCACCCCCTCCAGAATGCGCTGCAGCCACTCCGAGACATCCTTGACCCTTGCACCAGGAAGGCAACATACCATCCTGGAGTCTCGTTTGCGGTCACAAAAATGCCTATCTATTTCCCTTACAATCGAATCCCTGATCACTATAGCTCTCCCATTCTTTTTTCTGCCCTCCTGTGCAGCAGAGCCATGGACTTGGCAGCTGCTGCCTTCACCTGATGAGTCATCTCCCCCAACAGTACCCAATGTGTTGCATCTGTTTTGGACGGTGATGACCACAGAGGACCCCTGCACTACCTTCCTTCCACTGCTCTGCCTGATGGTCAATCATTCCCTATCTGGCTGTGTAACCTTTATCTGTGGTGTGACCAATTCAGTAAACGTGCTAGTCACGACATCCTCAGCATCGCGGATGCGCAGACAATGCGGTCTGTCAGGAGCTGCAGTTGGATACTGTTCTATATGTTGACTTGTATTTACTCTGTACCACCACCATAGGGCTCATCCCCTGGAGTCCCAAGGGATCCTATAATCCCTTGGGAGCACAGATATGTAAGGAGGCTTCACAGGTTGGAGAGGCACCCTGGAGACCTACAATAAAAGACTAAGGTCACACTTCATTTTGAGCTCACAGTGTTCAGTCTGATTCTTTCTCCATATGCAACAACTGGTGATGAGATACAGATAGTGAACACAAAGATGCAGAGAACAGTGGGCATCCTGGAGAAATTTTTGGAGGGAGATGATTGGAAAACTTTTGTGGAGCGACTCGACCAATACTTCGTGGCCAACAAGCTAGATGGGGAAGAGAGCGCTGCCAAACGAAAGGCGATCCTCCTCACCGTCTGTGGGGCACCAACTTATGGCCTCATGATGAATCTGCTCACTCCAGCGAAACCCACGGAGAAATCGTACGACGATTTGTGCACACTGGTCCGAGAGGATTTCAACCCGAAGGAAAGCGTTCTGATGGCGAGGTACCGGTTCTACACCTACAAAAGGTCTGAAGGCCAGGAAGTGGCGAGTTATGTCGCTGAGCTAAGATGCCTTGCAGGACATTGCGAATTTGAAGGACATTTGGAGCACATGCTCAGAAACTTTTTCGCACTTGGCATTGGCCATGAAACCATACTTTTGACTGTAGAGACCCCAACCTTGATTAAGGCCATAGCGATAGCCCAGGCGTTCATTGCCACTAGTGACAATACGACGCAAATTCTCCACAAACAAGTGCTGCTACAAGTATTGTGAACAAAGTGATGTTGTTTTCGAATCGTAACGTACAGGACAGGTCACACATACCTGCAGCTGCACATCTGCAGATGACTCAGAGTCCACCATCAAGGGTGATGAATGCAAGGCCATTAACACCTTGTTGGTGCTGCGGGAGTGATCATTGTTTCCATTCATGCCGATTCAAAGAGTACATTAGAACAATGGGACATCTCCAACGAGTGTGCAGGCGAGCTGCTAAGCCTGTTAAACCTGCAAACCACCATGTTGCAGAGGAGAACAGATCCACGGAGGATCATGACAAACCAGAGCCTCAGATAGAGGAGGCAGAGGTACATGGGGTGCACACATTCACCACGAATTGTCCCCTGATAATGCTGAATGTTGAACTAAATGGACTCCCAGTGTCAATGGAACTGGACACGGGTGCGAGCCAGTCCATAATGGGCAAAAAGACTTTTGAAAGGTTGTGGTGCAATCAGGCCTCAAGGCAAGTCTTAACTCCAGTTCGCACGAAACTAAGAACTTACATGAAAGAACTGATTCCTGTAATTGGCAGTGCAACCGTAAAGGTCTCCTACGATGGAGCGGTGCACAAGCTAACACTCTGGATGGTACCGGGCGATGGTCCCACGCTGCTTGGCAGGAGCTGGCTGGGCAAGATATGCTGGAACTGGGACGACTTCTGAGCGCTATCGCCTGCTGACAATACTTCATGTGCCCAGGTCTTAAACAAATTTCCTTCACTGTTTGAACCAGGCATCGGGAAATTCCAAGGAACAAAAGTGCAGATCCATCTAATTCCAGGCGCGCTACCCATCCACCACAAGGTGACAGCAGTACCGTACATGATGAGAACATAAGAATTAGGAACAGGAGTAGGCCATCTAACCCCTCGAGCCTGCTCCGCCATTCAACAAGATCATGGCTGATCTGGCCGTGGACTCAGCTCCACTTACCCGCCCTCTCCCCGTAACCCTTAATTCCCTTATTGGTTAAAAATCTATCTATCTGTGACTTGAATACATTCAATGAGCTAGCCTCAACTGCTTCCTTGGGCAGAGAATTCCACAGATTCACAACCCTCTGGGAGAAGAAATTCCTTCTAAACTCGGTTTTAAATTGGCTCCCACCTTTATTGAGGCTGTGCCCCCTAGTTCTAGTCACCCCGACCAGTGGAAACAACCTCTCTGCCTCTATCTTGTCGATCCCTTTCATGATTTTAAATGTTTCTATAAGATCACCCCTCATCCTTCTGAATTCCAACAAGTAAAGACCGAGTCTACTCAATCTATCATCATAAGGTAACCCCCTCATCTCCGGAATCAGCCTAGTGAATCGTCTCTGTACCCCCTCCAAAGCAGGTATATCCTTCCTTAAGTAAGGTGACCATAACTGCATGCAGTAGTCCAGGTGCGGCCTCACCAATACCCTATACAGTTGCAGAAGGACCTCCCTGCTTTTGTACTCCATCCCTCTCGCAATGAAGGCCAACATTCCATTCGCCTTCCTGATTACCTGCTGCACCTACAAACTAACTTTTTGGGATTCATGCACAAGGACCCCCAGGTCCCTCTGCACCGCAGCATGTTGTAATTTCTCCCCATTCAAATAATATTTCCTTTTACTGTTTTTTTTCCCAAGGTGGATGATCTCACACTTTCCGACATTGTATTCCATCTGCCAAACCTTAGCCCAATCGCTTAACCTATGTAAGTCTCTTTGCAGCCTCTCTGTGTCCTCTACACAACCCGCTTTCCCACGAATCTTTGTGTCATCTGCAAATTTTGTTACACTATACTCTGTCCCCTCTTCCAGGTCATCTATGTATATTGTAAACAGTTGTGGTCCCAGCACCGATCCCTGTGGCACACCACTAACCACTGATTTCCAACCCGAAAAGGACCCATTTATCTCGACTCTCTGCTTGCTGTTAGCCAGCCAATTCTCTATCCATGTTAATACATTTCCACTGACCCCGCGTACCTTTATCTTCTGCAGTAACCTTTTGTGTGGGACCTTATCGAATGCCTTTTGAAAATCTAAATACACCACATCCATCGGTACACCTCTATCCACCATGCTTGTTATATCCTCAAACAATTCCAGTAAATTAGTTAAACATGATTTCCCCTTCATGAATCCATGCTGCATCTGCTTGATTGCACTATTCCTATCTCGATGTCTCGCTATTTCTTCCTTAATGATAGTTTCAAGCATTTTCCCCACTACTGATGTTAAACTAACCGGCCTATAGAGAAAGGGTAGAGATCGAGCTAGACCGGCTGCAAAGAGAGGGCTTCATTTCACCAATCGAATTCAGTGAGTGGGCCAATCCAATTGTCCCAGTCCTCAAAGGAGATGGCACTGTCAGAATCTGTGGCGATTACAAAGTAACTATCAATCTTTTCTCCCTGCAGGACCAATACCCACTACCAAAGGCCGATGACCTCTTTGCAATGCTGATAGAAGGAAAGACATTCACGAAGCTGGATCTGACTTCAGCCTACATGACACAGGAACTGGAGGAATCATCGAAGGCTCTCATCAGTATCAACACGCACAAGGGTCTTTTTGTTTATAACAGATGCTCATTTGGAATCCGATCAGCGGCGGCGATATTCCAGAGAAACATGGAAAGTTTACTGAAGTCAGTCCCACACACCATGGTCTGCCAGGACGACATCTTGGTCACAGATTGGAACACGGTCGAGCACCAGCAGAACCTGGAGGAGGTTCTTAGTCAACCGCGTGGGGTTCAAGTTAAAACGCTCGAAGTGCAATTTCCTGGCGTCTGAGGTGGAGTTCTTGGGAAGGAGGATTCAGGCCCACCAACGCAAAGACGGAGGCAATTGAGAACGCACTGAGGCCACAGAACGTGACGGAGCTGTGGTCGTTTCTGGGACTCTTGAACTACTTTGGTAATTTCTTACCAGGCCTCAGCACACTGCTAGAACCACTACATGTCTTACTATGAAAAGGGGGCGAATGGGTTTGGGGCAAAAGCCAAGAAAATGCCTATGTAAAAGTGAGAAAATTGTTGTGCTCAAACAAATTGCTTGTGTTGTATGATCCATGTAAGCGTTTGGTACTAGCATGTGATGCGTCATCATATGGCGTCGGGTGTGTATTGCAACAAGCTAATGATTTCGGGAAACTGCAACAGGTTGCTTATGCATCCAGGAGTCTGTCTAAGGCTGAGAGAGCCTACAGCATGATTGAAAAAGAAGCATTAGCTTGTGCCTATGGGGTAAAGAAAATGCATCAATACCTGTTTGGGCTAAAATTCGAATTGGAAACTGACCATAAGTCACTTATATCCCTGTCTTCCAAGAGTAAAGAGATAAATACGAACGCATCGGCCCGCATAAAGACATGGGTGCTCACATTGTCCGCATACAAGTACTCCATCTGCCACAGGCCAGGCACAGAAAACTGCGCCGATGCTCTCGGTAGGCTGCCATTGCACACCACGGGGGTGGAAATGGCGCAGTCTACAGATCTTGCCTTGGTTATGGAAGCATTTGAGAGTGAGCAATCGCCCGTCACTGCCCAGCTGATCAAAACCTGGACAAGCCAGGATCCCTTATTATCTCTAGTCAAAAGCTGTGTACTTCACGGGAGCTGGTCCAATGTCCCAGTGGAAATGCAGGAACAGATAAAGCCGTTCCAGCGGCGCAAAGGTGAAATGTCTATACAGGCAGACTGCCTTCTGTGGGGCAATTGAGTAGTGGTCTCCAAGAAGGGCAGAGACGCCTTCATCAATGACCTCCACAGGCATCTTAATAATGAAAGTGATAGCCAGATCCCACGTGTGGTGGCCCGGTATCGATGCGGAATGAGAGTCCTGCATTCACAGATGTAATACATGCTCGCAGTTAAGCAATGCACCCAGGAAGGCGCCGCTAATTTTCTGGTCTTGGCCCTCCAAACCGTGGTCTAGGGTACACGTCGACTATGCAGGCCAGTTCTTGGGTAAAATGTTCCTTGTGGTTGTAGATGCGTATTCCAAGTGGATTGAATGTGAGATTATGTCGACTAGCACGTCCGCTGCCACTACTGAAAGCCTGCGGGCCATATTTGCCACACACGGCTTACCCGATGTCCTGGTGAGCAACAACGGGCCATGTTTTACCAGTGCTGAGTTCAAAGCATTCATGACCCGTAACGGCATCAAACATGTCACATCTGCCCCGTTTAAACCAGCGTCCAATGGTCAGGCAGAGAGAGCAGTGCAAACCACCAAGCAAGGCTTGAAGAGGGTAACTGAAGGCTCACTGCAGACTCGCCTATACCAAGTCCTGCTTAGCTATCGCACAAGACCCCACTCACTCACTGGGATCCCACCTGCTGAACTGCTCATGAAACGAGCACTTAAGACAAGGCTCTCGTTAGTTCACCCTGATCTACATGAACAGGTAGAAAGCAGGCGGCTTCAACAAAGTGCATACCATGATAGCGCAAGTGTGTCACATGAGATTGAAATCAATGATCCTGTATTTGTATTAAATTATGGACAAGGTCCCAAGTGGCTTCCTGGCACTGTCATGGCCAAAGAGGGGAGCAGGGTGTTTCGGGTCAAACTTTCAAATGGACTCATTCATCGGAAACACTTGGGCCAACTCAAACTCAGATTCACGGACTACCCTGAGCAACCCACCTTGGACCCTACCTTTTTTGATCCCCCAACATACACACCAGTGGCAACCGGCACCACAGTTGACCACGAAGCAGAACCCATCATCCACAGCAGCCCTGCAGGGCCCAACACACCAGGCAACCCAGCAAGGCCAGCTGCACAGCAGCCCAGCGAGGGCCCAACAAATGATTCAACAACATCAGCTTTCATACCGAGACGATCAACCAGGGCAAGAAGGGCCCCAGATCAACTCACATTGTAAATAGTCACACTATTGACTTTGGCGGGGAGTGTTGTTGTATATGTGGACTTGTATTTACTCTGTACAGCCACCAGAGGGCTCATCCCCTGGAGTCCCAAGGGATCCCATTGGCACTTTGGAGACCTGCTATAAAAGTCTACGGTCACACTTTACTTTGAGCTCACAGTGTTTAGTCTGACTCTTTTTCCACTGACTCTCTGTGCCTTGGGTGTCTCTCTCTGGGCTTTTGCCCTCACAGCTTATGCCTGGCCTGTGAGGTACCCTGAGTGCTGCAAGAGCATCCCTGGACAGACTGTGTCCACAGCTTATGAAGGGGGTTTTGAGACTCGTGCGTCCCCACAGCTTATGCCTAGCCTGTGAGGCACCTGTGAGTGTCAAACACTCCTAACCCCTTCTTCCCTAGCCTGTGACACACAGTTGAGCGTTTTCGAGGCGCTTCTAGCTTCCCTTACACTGTTCTGACATAAGACTCACGATCAGGAGATCTAATACAATAGAACTGAGACAAGGTGATTCCAAGAGGAACTTAGGCTTCCAATTAAATTTGACAAGGTGTATCTCAACAAACAGCAATACACCAATAAAACAATCCCCCTAAATCCCACTAAACGGACACAACGAAAATCTTTACACAAGTTTAGCAGTACAATACCCAACCTCCTACCTTTCCTGGCCTAACTGAGTTGTTAGTTCCGGGGACCAGAGGTTATACTCACTAATGTGCCTTCTGCAGTCTAGTGGTTTGTTTCTTCTATCTTCAGTGTCTTCGGACACTGGTTTTCCTTCAGTGTCGAGAGGCTTGCTGGTTGTTGGATGACGAGGGCAGGGAACCACACACACTACGTCAGAAACCCCTTTTTATAGCCAGATTATCCAGTCCGCCTCTCCTGCTGAAATCGATTCTTCCCATTGGTGGACTTTGTGATTTTGAAAAATGCAGCAGTTTTAGATTATTTTAGGTTTTAGGTTTTTTCCACTGATGTTAACCTACTCAAGGTTTGAATGGGTGATTGCGTTGGCCTCCTGTAGCCATTGTGTAGGCCCTTGGGTTGTTTTGGGTTCCCTGATTTCTGAAGGTCTGCATAATTTTCTTCCATAGTGTAAACATGGGGAAGACAATAGCCCGATGGCTATTGAGTCAGTGGCTGTGAGTCAGTCCCACAATTTTCGAGCAAGTGCTGTCCCATTGGCTTGAGAGCCCCATGCTTCGGGCTGACTCTGTCCCACCATTGGCCCTCCGGTGTCCTCCCCCGTCCAATCACTGCTCTTACAATGTCAAACCGTCTCGGGTTCAATTCACAGAACAGACCGATCCCACAGCCCTTTTCCTTCTGGGAAAAATGAGGGGGTTTTCGTCTTCCCCTACACATAACAGATACACTTTCTGCACATGTAGTTGTCAGGTACATTGGTAGTGTCCCTGATTTCCCACATAGCACAGGAGGAGCATGACACGGGTCTGGGCTCTCCTGCCATGAATTAACCCTTAGATTAACTTAATTGGTAATAACACCAAAGGTTTCTTACTGATAAGAAAAAGAAAAAATATACTTTTTACTTCTTTCTTACTTCTTTGTTACTCGACAGGGAATAACCATCTGCCCTCATAAAATTAATTTCAACCCTATTGCCATTTGCGGGTTTACCACAATGCAGGGATCAAGAGTATTTTTATCATGGAAGCCATTGGAGCCCACCTTTCCCCAATTCGAGCAGCATATGTGAATAAATGAGAGTATTGTGTAAATACTAAACCTAGAATCCTTTGAATATATAGGCCGGATCTGCAAGATACACAGGCCGTTATTTTGTTTCACTCCGAAGGTACCAACAAGGTTGGACGAGAAGAATTGATTGATATACACAAGCGAAAGACCACCTTTATCCAATCCAAGTGTTCAAAGACATCAAGGAAGCACTGACAAACTACATCAATGAGTTTGGTTACAAGATAACCCCACAGCTGGAAAACTTCAAGGAATTCCGGAGGAACATAAGAACATAAGAAAATAAGAATTAGGAACATGAGTAGGCCATCTAGCCCCTCAAGCCTGCTCTGCCATTCAACAAGATCATGGCTGATCTGGCCGTGGACTCAGCTCCACTTACCCGCCCGCTCTCCATAACCCTTAACTCCCTTATTGGTTAATTGGAGGAAGATTACGAACTCTCAAAGAATATATTACACGCTTCAACAGCATAACAAGGACATAAGTAGAGACATTGATGATATTAGGGTCACCACTTGGTGGGAGGACCGATGGGATTGGGGATTGAACATTCAAATTCACCCCTGGATTTGATTACTATTCCATGTGCTGGTGATGGTACAATTGATGTTGGTACTAATACACCCGTTCGAGCCCTGAAGACAGGGTCGACACGCGAGGGCTAGAAGGATGGCCAAAGCTTTGATGAAAACAGGGCAGAGTGCATCGGAGGAAACCCTCCTACAAGAGAAGGAATGGGTAAGCCCAATCTACGCCAAGCGGGGCGGGGGGTATTATAATCTTCAGGGACCCAAATCTAGTCAAACCACTAGGATCGTGGCAAAACTATAAGAGGTAATAAGTATGTTAGGATGCAACGCTCACATCACTCAACTGATCACCTAGAGGATGGAGGTAGAGCATCGGGAATTTGTTTACTTGTACAGGACAATTGTAAGTCCTGAACAAGGGCCAAAAGTAGGGATTGAAGGGGGAAGGTAAAGAACTAACGCTGAATGTTTACATGCTGCAGGCACGCTAGCAAGCATTAGTAGTTGTTATCGCAAAGGCTGATGGGAAGGTTGCCCACAACACGGAGTGTTTTAAAAGTAAAAACCGCAGACTTCAACCGTTACAAAGGTAAACTTGTCTCTGTCTTGTTTAACCTGATTAAGACAAAGGAAAATATAAGATTCACACATTAGGCCCTTGAAACGGAGAACCGTTAATCAACTGCCGGACATAGTTAGCCGTTAAACAATTGCTTCAGCATCCTTGTCTGGACATGCCTTAGTTCTGCATAATGGTTTTAGTTCTGCTTTATCATATATAAATATGTTGCCACAACTATGGCACTCCAAGAATGGTGGTGGCACAGCCATACCTGTCTTTAGGGCATACAATGTGGCCAAGTCTAGTGGGAGGCCAGAGGATTAAAAAACTTTTAAAAGCCAGCAAAGAACGACTAAAAAATGATAGAGGAAAGATAGATTATGAAAGTAAACCAGCACCAAATATAAAAACAGATAGTAAGAGTTTCTACGGGTACATAAAAAGGAAAAAGTGGCTAAAGTAAATGTAGGTCCCCTGGAGGATGAGACTGGGGAATTAATAATGGAGAATAGGGAAATGGCAGAGTCGTTGAACAAATATTTTGTATTGGTCTTCACGGTAGAAGACAATAAAAACATCCCAATAGTGGATAATCAAGAGGCTATAGGGAGGAAGGAACAATCACTATCACTAATGAAGTAGAACTTGGTAAAATAATGGGATTAAAGGTGGACAAGTGCCCTGGAAGTGATGGCTTACATCCTAGGGTCTTAAAAGAAGTGGCTGTAGAGATAGTGGATGCATTGGTTGTAATCTACCAAAATTCCCTGGATTCGGAGGCGGTCCCAGCGGATTGGAATACCGTAAATGTATTGTCCCTATCTAAAAAAGGAGGCAGACAGAAAGCAGGACATTATAGACCAGTTAGCCTAACATCTGTCATTGGGAAAATGCTGGAGTCCATTATTAATGAAGCAGTAGAGGGACATTTGGAAAAGCATGATTCAATCAAGCAGAGTCAGCATGGTTTTATGAAAGGGAAATTATGTTTGACAAATTTGCTTGAGTTCTTCGAGGATGCAACGAGGAGGGTGGATATGTGGGAATCAGTGGATGTGACGTATTTGGATTTCCAGAAGGCATTCGATAAGGTGCCTCATAAGAGGTTACTGCACAAGATAAAAGCTCACAGGGTTGAGGGTAATATATTTGCATGGATAGAGGATTGGCAAGCTAACAGAAAAGAGAGAGTCGGGATAAATGGGTCATTTTCCGGTTGGCAAACAGTGACTAGTGGGATGCAGCAGGGATCGGTGCTGGGTTCTCAACTATTTACAATCTATATTAATGACTTGGATGAAGGGACCGAGTATAATGTAACCATGTTTTCTGATGATACAAAGATGGGGTGGGAAAACAAATTGTGAGGAGGATACAAAAAATCTACAAAGGGATATAGATAAGCTAAGTGAGTGGGCAAAAATTTGGAAGATGGAGTATAATGTGGGAAAATATGAGGTTATCCACTTTTGCAGAAATAATAGAAAAGCAAATTATAATTTAAATGGAGAAAAATTGTAAAGTGCTGCAGTACAGAGGGAACTGGGGATCCTTGTGCATGAAACACAAAACATTAGTATGCAGGTACAGCAAGTAATCAGGAAGGCAAATGGCCTTTATTGCAAGGGGGATAGATTAGAAGAACAAAAGAACATAAGAAATAGGAGCAGGAGTAAGCCATATGGCCCCTTGAGCCTGCTGTGCCATTTAATACGATCATGGCTGATCCGATCATGGACTTCCCTGCCCATTGCCATAACCCCTTATTCCTTTATCATTTAAGAAAATGTCTATTTCTGTCTTAAATTTATTCAATGTCCCAGCTTCCAAGGCTCTCTGAGGCAACAAATTCCACAGATTTTCCAACCCTCTGAGAGAAGAAATTTCTCCTCAGCTCAGTTTTAAATGGGCGGCCCCTTATTCTAAGATTATGCCCTCAAGTTCGAGTCTCCCCTATCAGTGGAAATATTCTCTGCATCCACCTTGTCAAGCCCCCTCATAATCGTATAGTTTCGACAAGATTCTTCTGAATTCCAATGAGTAGAGGCCCAACCTACTCAACCTTTCCTCATAAGTCAACCCCCTCATCTCCGGAATCAACCTAGTGAACCTTCTCTGAACTGCCTCCAAAGCAAGTATATCCTTTCGTAAATATGGAAAACAAAACTGCACGCAATATTACAGGTGTGGCCTCACTAATACCCTGTATAACTGTAGCAAGACTTTCCTGCTTTTATACTCCATCCCCTTTGCAATAAAGGCCAAGATTCCATTGGCCTTCCTGATCACTTGCTGTACCTGCATACTATCCTTTTGTATTTCATGCACAAGTACACCCAGGTCCTGCTGTACTGCAGCACTTTACAATCTTTCTCCATTAGATTGTAAATATTATAAAAGCAGAGAATCCTTCTGCAACTGTTCTGGGTATTGATGAGGCCACACCTGGAGTATTTTGTACAGTTTTAGTTTCTGTATTTAAGGAAGGGTATACTTGCATTGGAAGCTGTTCACAGAAGGTTCACTAGGTTGATTCCGGAGATGAGGGGGTTAACTTATGAAGATAGGTTGATAGGTTGGGCCTATACACATTGGCGTTAGAAACATAGAAACATAGAAAATAGGTGCAGGAGTAGGCCATTCGGCCCTTAGAGCCTGCACCATCATTCAATATGATCATGGAACTTCGGTACCCCATTCTTGCTTTCTCTCCATACCCCTTGATCCCTTTAGCCGTAAGGGCCACAGCTAACTCTCTTTTGAATACATCTAATGAACTGGCCTCAACAACTTTCTGTGGTAGAGAATTCCACAGGTTCACAATTCTCTGAGTGAAGAAGTTTCTCCTCATCTCAGCCCTAAATGGCTTACCCCTTATCCTTAGACTGTGACCCCTGGTTCTGGACTTCCCCAACATTGGAACATTCTTCCTGCATCTAACCTGTCCAATCCCGTCAGAATCCTATATGTTTCTATGAGATCCCCTCTCATTATTCTAAATTCCAGTGAATATAAGCCTAGTCAATCCAGTCTTAATTCATATGTCAGTCCTGCCATCCCGGGAATCAGTCTGGTGAACCTTCGCTGCACTCCCTCAATAGCAAGAATGTCCTTCCTCAGAATAGGATACCAAAACTGTACACACTATTCAAGGTGTGGCCTCACCAAGGCCCTGTACAACTGCAGAAGATCCATGCTGACTTGGACTGATCCTGTCTCTGCTTTCCAAATGCACTGCTATTACGTCTTTAATAATTGATTCCAACATTTTCCCCACTACCGATGTCAGGCTAACTGGTCTATATTTCCCTGTTTTCTCTCCCTCCTTTTTTAAAAAGTGGGGTTACATTAGCAACCCTCCAATCCATAGGAACTGATCCAGAGTCTATAGAATGTTGGAAAATTACCATCAATGCGTCCACTATTTCTAGGGCCGCTTCCTTAAGTACTCTGGGATGCAGACTATCAGGCCCTGGGTATTTATCGGCCTTCAATCCCATCAAGTTCCCTAACACAATTTCCTTCTAATAAGGATTTCCTTCAGGTCCTCCTTCTCGCTAGACCCTCGGTCCCCTAGTATTTCCGGAAGCTTATTTGTGTCTTCCTTAGTGAAGACAGAACCAAAGTATTCGTTCAATTGGTCTGCCATTTTTTGTTCCCCGTTATAAATTCTGACTGCAAGGGACCTACATTTGTCTTCACTAATCGTTTTCTCTTCACATACCTATAGAAGCTTTTGCAGTCAGTTTTTATGTTCCCTGCAAGCTTACTCTCATACTCTATTTTCCCCCTCCTAGTTAAACCCTTTGTCCTCCTCATGTTTACTGCTTTTTCTGTCCAATTTCTATGCCTCTTCCTTGGATTTAACACTATCCCTAATTTTCCTTGTTAGCCACGGTTGAGCCACCTTCCCAGTTTTATTTTTACGCTAGACGGGGATGCACAATTGTTGAAGTTCATTCATGTGATTTTTAAATGTCTGCCATTACCTATCCACCATCAACCCTTTTAGTATCATTCGCCAATCTATCTTAGCCAATTCACGTCTCATACCATCAAAGTTTCCTTTCTTTAAGTTCACGACTCTAGTCTCTGAATTAACTGTGTCACTCTCCATCTTAATGAAGAATGCTACCATATTATGGTCACTCTTCCCCAAGGGGCCTCGCACAACAAGATTGCCAATTAATCCTCTCTCATTACAGAAGACCCAGTCTAGGATGGCTTGCTCTCTAGTTGGTTCCTCGACATATTGGTCTAGTTCAGAAGATTGAGAGGTGACCTTATTGAAACATATAAGATAATGAGGGTGCTCGACAAGGTGGATGCAGAAAGGATATTTCCACTCAGGCAAAACTAAAACTAGAGGAAATAGGGCTAGAACCTCCACTTTTTTTGCATGCTTAACGCCTACTTAACGCCCATTTTACCGCTGAAGTTACGTACAATGCACATATATCGCCCATTTAGCCACAAAATGTAAACTGACGCTTATTTTTCAGAAACTTATCAGCAAGCGTTACTTTCCCCATGTGCTTAACACCGGGAAAAAATACCGCCCGCCCGCTGTTTTGGCCGGAATCATCAGAATGGGCGAAATCAACGCCCATATCACCCAGCGTTAATTTCCACAATGATTTAACACTGAGATTCAATAATACCCCACGCCCATATTTACCGAAACTAACAACCATGAAATCGGCCAGCGTCACTTTCACCACCTCGCACACATATTGCCCACAATATTGCTTGCCCAAAAAAACGCCCAGAAAAAGTGAAACTAACCGGAACTAGTCACAGCATTATGGACGCCATGTTCTAAATCACATGTTGCATTTTTAAAAGGCTGCTGTGCTTCAACCTCGGGGGAGTTCGGATGTACTCAGGAGGTCGTTGGAGTTGATGTGAACATCTGTACAAACATCTTGACCATACTGTGACCAATTGGAATTGTGGAAGGGTGTCTTTGTCAGGACATTCCTTGTTTGTGACCAATCGGTGGAAAACAGAGAACTATTGGAATGGGGCCAGTCCTTTTGCACCCTCTCTTGATGACCAATTATATGCAGCAGACTCGAGATGGCCGAAGGTATGCGCCACAGCATTATGTGCCCAATGTAAGACATGCCAGACTGATGAGGAGGACCAGATGTAACACCCCCTTTCAAGTACAGGGAGAAGCAGTCTTACCTCGACTTGCCCGACACCACCTACCTTCAGAGACTGCGCTCCCACAAAGAGGTTATCACTGAGGTATGCCACTCATAAGGGGAGATCTGCAGCCTGCCAGCACCATCAGAACTGCACTGTCTGTCGAGGTCAAAGTCACCGCGGCACTGTTGTTCTACGCCTCGGGTTCTTTTCAGGCCACAACTGCCGACATTTGCAGACTTTCTCAGCATGCCACACATTGCTGCATTAGACAGGTCACTGAAGCTCTGTACGCATGCAGGAGGGACTTGATCAGCTTCCCTACGACCAGGGAGGCACAGAGAGAGAGGGTTCTAGGATTCTCCAGAATTGCAAACTTCTCCAAGGTGTAGGGAGCATTAGACTGTACGAAATCGTGATGTGGGCACCTTTTCAGGATGCAGAGGAACCGCAAGGAATTGCACTCCCTGAATGTCCAACTCACTGTCAACCACCAGCAAATTATTATGGCAGTGAATGCTCAATTTCCGGGCAGCATCCACGATGCTCACATCCTGCGTGAGAGCACTGTATCTGACTTGTTTAACAATGAGCCACAAGGTCAATGCTGGATGCTTGGTGACAAAGGATATGGCCTCGCCGCCTGGCTGATGACACCTCTGCGTGACACCCACGCCGAAGCCGAGAGGTGATACAACGAGAGCCACAGAGCCACTCGAAATATCATGGAGAAAACCATTGGAGTGCTTAAGCAGCGCTTTAGATGCCTGGACCACTCAGGAGGTGACCTCCAAAGCACCCTGAGCAGGTAGCTCAATTTGTGGTGGTGTGCTCCATGCTGCACAACTTGGCTATCGGGAGGGGACAAGAATTGCCTGATGAGTCTGACAGTCCACTTCACCAGAGAGAGGAAGAGGAGGATGAGGAGGCGGACACTGACATCGGCCCAGACCATCAGGCTGACGCTGAAGCCTGTCCCGCCCCCCCCCATAGACCGCATAAAAGGGCCCCGTGGTGGCATGATAGCAGCAAGAGCCTTATGTCAGGAGTTCTTCAATGATCGCTTTGCCTGAAAGAACGTTGGCTGACACACTGCTGGGTGTGCAGGTCATACATCAATGGTGGGTATCACCTTGGTGACAGTTAAAGTTTAAGTTGATTGAAATTAAGTGTCATTATACCCTTTGATGTTAAGGAATCACCAGCGTGTAACGGTGCAGCTATCTGAGCCAATACGCAACAAGGTTTTTGTAAAATTAAAAACATTTAAACCGAAAATTTGTCTGAACTCATCAGTATTTCTGTAAAAACCAACCCTTCCCACCCCCCCCCTCCCCCGCCCCTGCTTCTCCTCCCCACCTCTACCCCTTCACCTTCCTCTCCTGACTCCAAGCCGCCTGGCCGAGGAGCTCCTCAGACGATGCTTCATTGGGGAAGCGGGGGGGGATGACCACCGAAACGCTGCTTGGACGGATACGGAGGAGGACGGTCCCGAGGTGGGAACATGATCCAAGCCAGAAGCAAGATGTTGCTCCTGGTTCTAATGTGTAGTTGACAATGGAGGTGCGGCACCTTGGGATGCAGTGCCGTGCTCCGGGACCACTGGGAGCCCTCTTCCACCAGTGTTCCTGGCTACCAGCTCCAGGGCCTCCACCATCCCTTCCATGTTATATCTCATTTGTTGGACAAAAACTCGGTGCAATCTATGTTCTTGGTGCTTAGTAGGCTTTTTGCTGCTGGTGAATCTCCCTCGTGCCTTCCACAACAGCCAAGCAAGCACACACCACAGCCACACACGTTTTCAGTCCCTCTCTGCTCCCTCTCTCATTGACTCCTCTTCTGCGCATGTCATGATGATCCTTGACCTCCTGAATTGCGGGAATCGAGCGTGCCATGCCATTACTAAGGACACTTTACGGCAGAACGTCTGTGAGATTTAACGCTACCGCTTAACGCTCGCGGTAACGCTCATTTAAAAAAAATGGAGACGAGGTGCTTTGAGAATGGGCGAGAAGCCGGCGATCTGAAAATCTTTTTTTACCACCCACGCCAGAAATAACGCTCATTTTTGGGCGATAAGCGCAAAAGTGGAAAATCTAGCCCATAGTCTCAGAATAAAACTGAGATGTGGAGAAATTTCTTTGAGGGTTGTAAATCTATGGAATTCTCTGCCCCAGAGAGCTGTGGAGGCTGGGTCATTGAATATATTTAAGGTGGAGATAGACAGATCTTTGAGCGATAAGGGAGTAAAGAATTATGGGGAACGGACAGGGAAATGGAGCTGAGTCCATGATCAGATCAGCCATGATCTTATTGAATGGCAGAGCAGGCTCGAGGGGCCAAATGGCCTACTCCTGCTCATATTTATTATGTTCCCTGCACATGCTTGAATTAAAATCTTGAGCTCCGAATACCAAGTGAATCCGAGTGGTGATCAATCTCTCACCAGCTGCTGCAAGCCCAGTCTTGTAGTTATCTCCTTGAGGACTCAGCCAGCTTAGTCAGTAGTGGTGCTACCGAGCCACTCTTGGTGATGAACATTGAAGTCCCCCACCCAGAGTATATTCTGTGCCCTTGCTGCTCTCAATGCGTCTTCCCAGTGGTGTTCAACATGGACAAGTACTGATTCATCAGCTGAGGGAGGGCGGTAGGTGGTAATCAGCAGGAGGTTACCTTACCCATATTTGACCTGAAGCCATGAGAATTCGTGGGGTATGGAGTCAATGTTGAGGACGCCCCAGGACTACTCCCTCCAGACAGTATGTCACTGTGTCACCACCCCTGGTGGGTCAGTCCTGTCAGTGGGACAGACATACCCAGGGATGGTGATGGAGGAGTCTGAGACATTGGTTGAAAGGTATCATTCTGTGAGTATGACTATGTCAGGCTGTTGCTTGACTAGTCTGTGGTACAGCTCTCCCAATTTTGGTACAAGTCCCCAGATGTTAGTGAGGAGGACTTTGCAGAGTTGACTGGGCTGGGTGTCCGGTTGTTGTGTCTGAAGCCAGTGTCGAGTTTAATGATTTTAGGTACTGGCCAATCAGAGGAACACTTTGTGGCAGAGTTTTTCATATTAATTTCTCAGCTAGGCTCTTAATTGCAGAAAGAACAGTTCAGATTGACCTGAAGGCTTGGAATTTGCGGTCAACTGTGAAGCAAAGACATTTGCCGCTGGCCCCGAAGTAAATTTCACACAAAGATCTCGCGATCTGTGTGTCGAGTATTTTGGGTTTTCCAACATGTAGTTGAAATAAACGGAGTACAATGGGAATATCATAGCATGAGCTGCTGTGACATCAACAAGCTATCTAAGCAGCCAATCAAACACAGAATTCTCAGACAGCAAATCAGGAAGTGGGTAAGCTTCTAAAATTCTCACTTTTTAAAAATGTTAGAGAGAGCAAAACAAAGATTGGGACTCTTACATGGGGAAAAGGCAAACCTGAAATAAAGATGAACAACGTTTAGATTGTTAAAATGCTTTATTTTTTATTAAAATGGATAAATTTGACATTGCACAAAATTAAAATTAATTTTTCAGGCCCATAAACTTTGGTTAACAGTCAATACACTGTTAAATCCCCAGGTACACCTAATCCCTTTGGGTCTAACCTTTAATGGGGAAGTTTAACAGCGTAATTACTCCGGAAGAGACGAAGTTTGTCAGTCTCCCTGATTTGAGAGATTTCACTGATGGCCGACTCTGTGGGGTGGGAGAGTGGGGGCACAGCACAGTTTGTGCAGGAGCAGTGAAAGACAGGCCGCAACTTCAGAATTTCTGCATTAGGCTGCGCATGCGCCAAATCCTGAAGTTGCGGTCAGTTTCAAAGGCGGAATTAAGGTGAACGCTGCCATTTCGCCGTCAGCGGAATCGCAAATTCTAGGCCATTATCTTCAAGAGTGTTTAATTTATTGACCATAAATATCTAAAGTAAAGCAATCCAGATAAGAATGAGGTCTTCAGGGCTATTTGTGAAACTTTGGTCATGTGTTTTTGGCCATAATCACAACAGGGGACAAAACAACAAGATAAAGGATGACCGCCCTCATGGGCATCAAAACATAATTCTTCATTCCCCTTGGAAAGCTTGGTGTTTTTGGTTCTAGCCATTAATTGGAACTAGATGCTAACATTTTTTTTGTTTTAACTGTGCTGTCTTGGAAGCACTCTGAGCATTAATCCTTAGTATTTTCCAAGAGTTCAACAGGATTGCTGAAAACCCCATTTTAAGGACATTTCTAAGCATTTGCCTACAAAATAAAATCAGCTAAAGAATAGAAGACGACACATAAATGGGCCTAATGGCCTGGACCTGGACATAAAAGCATAAACAAATGACACTTGCATCTGAAATGATCACATGATTACCATTCACCAATAAATTGACACTAAAAGGGCGCCCACCAATTTTTAAAAATAAAGTTAATCAAATACTGATTGCATATAATTTTGTGGTTAAAGATTTATGTGAGATTCTTGTTTTAGAGTTATATCAGTGGTACTTTTTATTGTATACGTAACAGAATTTTCTTTTATTTTGGTATATTTCAATATCAAGAATTCCCTTTCATGATAAAGAAGCAGTCACAAAAGCATATTAAAAAATACTTTTTGCTGGCTTAACTTTATCTACATTGAACACAAAATCAGAAATGGCTGTTGGCATGTAGGAGAGAGGAATCCAGAAAAGTTTTGCACCAAGTCCAACAGAGTAGCGAGTGCGAGGGTGAACAGATGTCAGAGCATGATCCATACACCACACCACTTTCATCAAATCTGGGTCGGCAAGCTGTTCTAACCATTTCTTAACTTTTGTTAAAGCTGCAAAAAGTAGACGTTAAAATGAATTAATATCTTCATCCATGATAATTCACGCAAGCTACAAATATATGATAATATTGGAGAAGACTAAGGGACAAGCATATAAGTTACACAAAGACTTGGTTGGATGTGAGGTGGTTCTTCTTTTCTCAGAGGGCAGCTGACATTTGGAACAAGTTGTCAGCTCAAAAAGGAGCTGGACCAGTTCCTGGGCAGGGCGGATATCACGTCTTATAACAGATAGGTGAAATACCCGGTAATGTAAGCATGGTTAATGCGGTCTCCTAGACTAGATTAAGATGGTTGGAGAGGAATTTTCCAGATTTTTTCCCGCTCTAATTGATCTTGGGTTTTATCTATTTCTTTTCCTTCCCATGAGTCTATATAGAATCTGATGGATAGGAGGGGTGTCTAATCATGATGTTTCATGTAATACAACCATGTGGTGCAGGCTTAATGGACTGCTCATCATTTTCATACATCTATATGTATGAATCAGAAACACCAGCAGTGAAGATTGCCCAGTTGGGTATTGAATGCTACAGTCTCTGAAGTTTTTTGATACTGAGCTGCATGTAAACCTACAAAACTGCCCACTATTAGCAGACTGTAGCTAATACATTAAATAAAATGGGACACATTTTCACAGGTAATTCGTTGACTAATCAGCCATGGACAATAGAATAGTCCTTGATTTCATGCGCACTCTTTTGGACACACCAAGCAGAGTACGGCTGCTCATTTAACAAGCCCAAGTTTCAGGAGACAGAGAATGAATTTAGCACCATGAAATGCAGATGGTTGCCATGGGTGATACTACTGAAGTAAAATGACAAGGCACTGCACCACCATTGCATGACCTCCATCAGATAAATCAATACTTCAGATTGGGTGATGAAAACGGAAGAGAGCAAGATCACTCTTGGGCTCTTTAAATGAGCAGTCTTAATTTGCTTGGTGGGCACATGACATCAAGTTTCACCCCGAACTAGGCCTGCCTCAGGAGTGCTTCACGCCCGACTGGAAGCCAAACCTGTCAATATGGTTGACTTCTGGGCGGGGATCCAGGCAAAAAAGAAAGACACACACGGTGGAGTCAAAACTTCACAGGTTACAGAGAAACCCAAACTTCCGGGTTTTCTGACAGAAACTCCGTCCCTCCCGCCGACCAAACCCGCTCCTGTCAACATCGAGGCCAAAATCTCAAACAGGAAAAATGTAAATGAAATAGATAGAACAATGTTGAGAAATAAAAGGCACAATAAATTTACAGTTTATAATAATGACACTATGGGCTCAAGTTTCAGACCCCTGCTAGAACGGCACACATCGGAGAGGCCCACCTAATTTGTAGAACAGAAATTGCGCTGAATACTTACCTCGCGATTCTCCGATATCTGTAGGCCCGTTTCCAGCTCAGCATGGCGCAGCAGGAGCTGCTGGGGGCGGAGCTACAGCCCCGTGACAAAAACAGTGCTGACAGTTGCGTGGGTGTGCAGTGGAGGCTGCACCCGTGCGCAGTAGCTTCGTCCAGCACGTCCTGTCTCCGGGCGACGACCCTATCCCTGGCCAAAGGGAAGTCGCCCCAACCCGGGCCGAGTGGCCTGACAGCCCTTACCTGTCCGCGACGGCCCGCCCGGCATCTCCTGGGGGCAGGCCCCGCCCGAACTCTTTGTCGGCAGCGGGGCATGCTGGCATCTCGCTGGGGGCAGAGCCCGCCCGAAGTCCTGGGCGGCGGTCCGGCATCTGCTGGGGGCGGGCCCCACCCAAAGTGCCATCCTCATCGTCAGCGGGGTCCGCCCGAAGTCCTCGAAGTCCACGGCGGGGGCATCTCCTGGAGGGGCCACGCCCCAGCAGGCTGTTGGAGGACACCTGGTGCTGTAGTAGGTGAGCAGAAACTTTACATTTTTTGTTTATTGATTGATGTTTTATTTTTTTTTTTGGATTGATTTATTGGTTGATTTATTGATTTATTCATCATTTATTATTGATGATGGTCTTTATTTGTAAAAGTGAAGTGTTTAATGCTTGTAAAATTCCCTAACTTCACTCTAACTTCCTTCCCTCCCCAGCATCTCTCGTTCCCTGCGCCTAATTTATAAAGTGTAGGCAAGGTTTTTCTGAGCGTACAAAAATCTACACTTACTCCATTCTAAGTTAGTTTGGAGTAAATTTTCGCGGCCTAAATTTGCAAAATTGGTGTAAGTGGCTGGTAATGCCCCTTTTTGCAAAAAAAACTGTTCTAAAACAAAACTATTCCAACTCACTAGAATTGGAGCAAACTAAATGCCGAGAATTGCAATTTCTAAGATACTCCACTCTAAACTGGTTGCTCCAAAAAAATAGGAGCAACTCAGGCCGAAACTTGAGCCCATGTATGTTCTGCCATTGAAAATATAAACTTAAATCAAAAATATATTTTTCATTTTCCAAAACATTCTGGTTTCTATACGTGAAATGGAGCAGTGGATGAACAATATTCAATGAGATTTAAATACTGGATAGTTAGGTCACATTTTCTGTGAGAATCTAAAGTGTTACAATTGGAATTTAATGCTTTGATTGGAAGCATCTGTAGTTTACACACACACACAAAAACTTACTTTTATCTAGGTAATCAGCCCCATAATCTTCCTTTACATCCTGTGGTAACCTGATCCACAGCTTTTTTAAATGTTCTGCTGTAATGTCAACATTAGTGATAGTTGTCTTGAAAAAGCCTGGCTCGATACAAAGAACTTTTACTCCAAAAGTACTCATATCCCTCCTGCAAAACAAAAAGATAAAACTGCTGCATTATTAAAGACTTCCGTATTTTGTCCTGCCATTGGTTTTGTTTTAGATCTACAGTGTGCTGGAAGGAAGTTCATGCTGCTTCAAATTACAACATTGTAACGTGGTTTCCATGGTCATAAAAGAATCCCCGCAATTTTTTGCCCATTCATTTATATGGCTGAGGAGAGAGAGTCCATGAGTAAATACTGGAAAAGAGCATGAAAAATAGTTACAAAAAAATAATATACATAGCTCTGTTTCTGGTATTATCGATCCATTTACCCTGCCTGCACTAGGGTGATGTTACTTAACAGTATGAAGGTCACGATCATCATAGGCAGTTCCTCGGAATCGAGGAAGACTTGCTTCCACTCTAAAAATGAGTCCTTAGGTGGCTGAACAGTCCAATACGAGAGCCACAGTCCCCATCACAAGTGGGACAGATAGTCGCTGAGGGGAGGGGTGGGTGGGACAGGTTTGCCATACGCTCTTTCTGCTGCCTGTGATTGATTTCTGCATGCTCTCAGCATTGAGACTCGAGGTACTCAGCACCCTCCCGGACACACTTTCTCCACTTAGGGCGGCTTTTGGCCAGGGACTCCCAGGTGTCAGTGGGGATGTTGCACTTTATCAGAGAGGCTTTGAGGATGTCCTTGTAACGTTTCCTCTGCCCACCTTTGACTCAGGTTCGCCGTGAAGGAGTTCTGAGTAGAGCGCTTGCTTTGGGAGTCTTGTGTCTGGCATGCGGACAATGTGGCCTGCCCAGCGGAGCTGATTAAGTGTGGTCGGTGCTTCAATGCTGGGGATGTTGGTACGTCTGTCCTCCCAGGGGATTTGTAGGATCTTGCGGAGACGTCGTTGGTGGTATTTCTCTAGCAACTTGAGTATGAAGGTATAGCCAATCTCACAGAGGATTACAATGGAGCAGTTAAAACATGCTGAGCAAATACCTTTACTGAATCCAGATCATTGCAAGACTTCGGCCTGTAAATTCCTGAGTCCACAATTCAGTGCTTACAAGCGGGATGGTACGGCATCCCCACCGACACCTGGGAGTCCCTGGCCAAAGACTGCCCTGAGTGGAGGAGGAGCATCCGGGAGGGCGCTGAGCACCTCGAGTCTTGATGCCGAGACCATGCAGAAATCAAGCGCAGGCAGCGGAAGGAACGTGCGGCAAACCTGTCCCACCCTTCCTTACCCTCAACGATTGTCTGTTCCACCTGTGGCAGAGTCTGTGGCTCTCGTATTGGACTGTTCAGCCACCTAAGGATTCATTCTAAGAGTGGAAGCAAGTCTTCCTCGATTCCGAGGGACTGCCTATGATGATGCTGATGATGATGATGATGATGGGATGGGACAGGACTTATGCCCGACAAAATTGGAGGAGGTTAAATCGTTCGTAAATTCCAGGGTCAGTTAATTTACATAATGTTGGCAGGACAAGTCCCACCAGCAGGGAGCCAGATATCTCAGATAGGCCGCAGAAAGTTTGTGAAGTTGATCACATTTTCATCCATTTTGTAGATTCACAATTTTTAATTTTCACACATTAGGTTTAATAGTTTTCCCATCAATGGTCAGCTATAAGAAGCAAGGTGTAAGCTCAGGAATAAACTTTAAATACAAGTCTAATCTTTTTCCATTCATTCAGCTTTCAATTTAATTTAACCTAACACTCTACAAAGTACAATATGTAAATTCCAACTGAGCTAAATATTCTACTGAATTTTACAAAGCAGAATTGGGACATACACAGAACCATTCAACATTTCTTAACCTTTTGCTAACTAAACAGTTTTGTTTTTGCTTTTAAAACACATCCAATTCTAATGGGAAAGATCATAATATAAACTCCAGAGCAACACTGTACTTGATCTACCTTTGTAACATAAACATAAAGATAATAAAAGTGGCTCAGATTTATTATGTAATGTAGTTTTAAAAAGGTAAATATTAAGACATAACTAATATTAATGGACAACTTTGTGATTTCTAACTCACCTGAGAGAGTCATTAAAGGCTTCAACGCCAAATTTGGAGATGCAATAAGATCCACCAGCACCACTGATCCTGCCAAATATACTTGCCACATTCACTATTCGACCTCGTGCCCTCTTTATCAGTGGAAGCACGCTCAGTGTGACCTCAATGAGTCCTATCAGGTTAACATTCAGCAGTACTTTGTGATCATCTATTGTTAGCCAGTCGTTTGGTCCAGAGGGCATAGAGATTCCAGCATTGTTAACCAGCCCCCACAGTCCTGGAATAGTTTTTGGAAACAAAACAATATATATTTTTGACTGCAAATTATTCCATATTATAATAGCTTTGTTCCTAATATTGCATTGTAGTTCCATAAATAGAATTTATATTGAAGCACGGTTGATAGTTATGCAGCGTAAGGCACCATTCCTAGGAGACAGTAATTACATTATTCCGGCATTAAATCACAAGGGATTTACTAAGCTCCCTCTCGAAAACCAGTGAAAGTCCAACAGACCACTAGGTGGGCAGGAATCAGATAGAGCTGCCTCTCAGTGGACTTATGGATTCAAACAGAGTCCCCTCCTACTAGACCACTTAAGAATTGGACTCAGTCTCCACCCACTAGAAATCCATTAGATAACTGGGATTCATGCATATACCACCCCAACTCGGAACTGGAATTAGACATTGGAAAGCTGGGAGTCACAGAATGTCCAGTCACTAGACCACTTGGGATCAGTCACCATTTCCAACAGGATGACACAAAGCAATGGAAGCTACTTGCTCCACAGCTGCCATCAATGAATTCCTCACTGCTCCAAATCCCAACTTAACAGTTCTAACTGGAACTCTATCAAGCCAATACAAATCTCCTCAGCAAAGATTCTGCAATGTTTCTCCATGTCCTAAAGTTCAATCAAGAAAATCTCTCAGATGCAACAACAGCAACTTTATCTTAGTGGTAGCATTCTTGCCTTTTAGTCAGATGGCCATGTGTTCAAGACTCACTCTATAAGTGTATAATCTGGACTGATACTTTAGTGCAAGACTGAGGATGTGCTGCCCTGTTAGAGGTGTCATCTTTCAGATAAGATGTTGAACTAAAGCTTATCTGGCCTTGCAGATGTATCCTGTGGCACTATTTGAAGAAAAGTGGCAGTTCTCCCAATGTCTCCGCCAGCATTTATCCCTCAACCAACATCACTAAAACAGATTACCTTGCCATTTATATCACTGCTGTTTGCAAACTGGCTGCTGAAATTTCCTACATTACACATTGACTATACTTCAGATGTGGCTGTGAAGTGCTTTGAAATGTCCTGAGGTCATGAACTTGGTATATAAATGGAAGCTATTTCTTCCTAAATTTATATTCAGTATTATACACAAACCAGTTCACCAGCTTGCACAAGCCTTTACTACAGTTTTGAAGTGTCGGCCTCTATTACCGTAGCTGATTTTACATACATTGTACATAAGCAGTAGGATGCTGCAATCACATTTAGATTTATAAAATGTCACTGTTGAAATGATAGTATAATTTAGAAAACTGAAGACAGAGAAATACTTATAGAGTACCATATCACATAATTGAAAAGTCTCAAAGTGCTTCATGCATGACTTTTTTTTAGACTGCAGTGATTGTCATACTTGACAAACACAACTGGTTTACAAATCAGCACTGTGATCAAATAACTGACATTTTCAATATGGCAGAGGTGAAAGACAATCCTTAAATTACCTTTTTCCTTAACCTCTGATTTTACAAATTCTGCAGCCTTGTTGATGCTTTCAGATTTGACAACGTCAAGCTGGAAGGTTTTGAGTCTTGATGATGTGCTATTCTTCAGTTCTTGAGCCCCCTTCTCGGTAAAGCAGGCAGCTAGAACATGGAATCCCTGCTGATCCAGGTGCTTGGCCAGCATATTACCAAAGCCAGAGTCACAGCCGGTGATGTACACATGCTTGTCAGATACATTCTTTATACGCTTATTGTCTCTGTACAAATAGTACATGACACATAATACCAAACAAATAATCAGGTATTCAAGCATTTCGAAACTGTGGAAAAACAGGAGAACATGTTTAAAAAGTTATTTTTGTCTAGAAAATATTTATATTTTGTGAAATCACTGCAAAGTTGTTCCAGGAGATTCAACAAGTACATTGGACCAGTCCCCTCTTAGAGGGTCCAGACAATCTGGTGGGATTCTTTGGAGGTCTGATGGGCTGGAGCTGGGAAAAACAGGAATACTGCTAAAATGAGTCTTGAAACTATGAGAGGCCTTTCCTGATGTGGAGTCTTGCTCAACAGAAGCACACGTCTGTAAATAAGAGAAACACTTCGGACAGTCACTGGCAATATGCTGCTGGCTTTCTAAGTGGTAAAATGTGTTTGACAAATCTACTGGAGTACTTTGAATATATTTATGGACGTATTTATTTGTAACATCTAAAGCTCTGATTGGGTCCCCTTGATCACAAGACTTGATTGCTGATTGGTCCCCTTGAAGGATAAGGCACACCCAGCAGTTTCTCTGGAATGTGTAATTAGATCCTATGTAGTTACTTTCTGACTGCCAGGCACTAGACAGAATAGAACACACATAGAACAGGGCTCACCCTCGCGGGTTCAGGACTTCTCCCACCGCCCCCCCAAACAAGTTCCTGCCCCCATCCCCATCCCCCAAGTGCCTGACCACCTTCCCCCCCTCAGGTTTTTGACATACTCCCTCCACCCAAGTGCCTGATCTGCTCTGCCCCTCCCCTCTCCGGCAACGTGAGTTCCTGATCTTCTCCCACTGCCCAAGTTCTTGCCCCCATGCCCAAGGCTCCTTCCGCTGCCTGCGCTTGATTTCTGCATGCTCTCGGCGACAATACTCGAGGTGCTCAGCGCCCTCCCGAATGCACTTCCTCCACTTAAGGCGTTCTATGGCCAAGGACTCCCAGGTGTCAGTGGGGAGGTCGCACTTTATCAGGGAGGCTCTGAGGGTGTCCTTGTAACGTTTCCTCTGCCCGCCTTTGGCTCGTTTGCCGTGGACGAGTTCCGAGTAGAGTGCTTGCTTTGGGAGTCTCGTATCTGGCATGCGAACTATGTGGCCTGCCCAGTGGAGTTGATCACAAGTGGTCAGTGCTTCAATGCTGGCCTGGACGAGGACGCTAATTTTTGTGCATCTGTCCTCCCAGGGTATTTGCAGGATCTTGCGGAGACATCGCTGGTGGTATTTCTCCAGCGACTTGAGGTGTCTGCTGTACATGGTCCACATCTCTGAGCCATACAGGAGGGCGGGTATTACTACGGCCCTGTAGATCATGAGCTTGGTGACAGTTTTGAGGGACTTATCTTCAAACACTCTTTTCCTCAGGAGACTGAAGGCTGCACTGGCGCACTGGAGGCGGTGTTGGATCTCATCATCAATGCCTGCTCTTGTTGATAGGAGGCTCCCGAGATAGGGGAAGTGGTCCACGTTGTCCAGGGCCACGCCGGTGGATCTTGATGTTTGGGGGGCAGTGCTGTGCGGCGAGGACAGGCTGGTGTCGGACCTTTGTCTTACTAATGTTTAGCATAAGGCCCATGCTTTAATACGTCTCAATAAATACATCGACTAATATGTCCTTACTGTACAGTATAAATGCACACAAGGCCCATACTTGAGAGAAGGTCAATCTGTGACCAGTAACCTTTATTAGCCAGCACTGAAGTGATGAAGGTGGGTGGAGCTTTCCCTTTTATACCTGAAAGTCCCAATTAGGAGTGTCTCCCACAAGTTCACCACCTAGTGGTCAATGTTCTCACGGTACAACTTAGGTCAATTTATACATGGGTTACAATGACAGTTGAATGCATGACATCACCTCCCCCCCAAAGTCTTATTGGGATCACAGGTTAAGTCTCTTTGGTGGTTGACGCTCCTTTGCAGAGCGCCTAAGTTGGGGCTCCGGTTGTTGGGTGCTGGCCTGAGTGTCTGCTGTTTGCGGTGCCTCAGGCCTGGCGGACTGCCCACAGTGACAGGGCTCTCCTCCGCTTGGTTCCGGTATTCGGTCACCTGTGGAGGAGTGAACTCTACATCGTGTACTTCCTCTGCTTCTTCTGTGGGGTTGCTGAACCTCCTTTTTGTTTGATCCACGTGTTTGCGGCAGATTTTTTTATTGGTAAGTTTAATTACCAGAATCCTATTCCCCTCTTTGGCAATCACAGTGCCTGCAAGCCATTTAGACCCTGCAGCGTAATTGAGGACAAAAACAGGGTCATTGACATCAATACATCGCGCCCTCACATTCCTGTCATGGTAGTCACATTGTGACTGGCGCTTGCTCTCAACAATTTCTTTCATGGTGGGGTGTATAAGGAATAACCTTTGTTTTGAGCGTCCTTTTCATTAGCAGCTCTGCGGGTGGGACTCTTGTGAGCGAGTGTGGCCGGGATCTATTGGCCAACAGGAGGCGTGATAAGCGGCTTTGTAGGGAACCCACTTGGATTCTGAGCATCCCCTGTTTGATTATCTGCACTGCTCGTTCCGCCTGGCCGTTTGAGGCAGGCTTGAACAGTGCCTTTCTGACATGGTTGATTTCTTGCCATGAAGTCCTGGAATTCAATGCTTGTAAAGCACGGACCATTGTCGCTGACCAAGACGTCCGGTAGACCATGGACGGCGAAAAATGCCCGTAGACTTTCTACCGTGGCAGAGGATGTGCTTGAATTGAGAATGCCACACTTGATCCATTTGGAGTAGGCGTCTAGTACAACCAAAAACATTTTTCCCATGAAAGAACCTGCGTAGTCCACATGGATGTGAGAATGTGAAAAAGGATTGCGAAAGTGATAGATGGCTAGAGAAGGTGGCAAAAGGATGGAGATAGGGAATCATGGGAAAATGGCCAAGAGAAATTGTCCAGCTGCGATATTTGCCCTGTCGACACAAACAAAGGATTACTCAGAGTTGTGGTCAAACACGAGTTACGCGAAAAGCGAAGTCAGGTATAAGTCAGACGCTATAACAAGCCATAAAATAGGTAAATACGAAGCACCGAAACTGTAAACACGCTCGGCCTAGTGCCCGCCCTGTCATGGGGACCTGTCGGCCTGCCATTGGATGTATTCTTGGGGAAGCAGAAAGTGATTGGATGAACTAAGTGCTAATCAAATATGTTCTGTTTTGAAAATGTATAACTGCTGTGGTTTCGCGCTGTAACGAGACTTGTCAGGAGAGGGGTGGACAGGCTCAAATCGAAAGTGTTCTCTTTATCCTAACAGGTCCCGGCCGGAGAATCTCTAATAAAGGTCTTATGTTGCTAAGACTAAAAGTATTCGTGTGTCAGTGAATTCGCTGAAACAGATTGAAGGGAAAAGAATCCAGAATCAACATTTGGTGTCAGAAGTGGGATCTCAACGGACGACTGCTGAAAACTTGCGAATTAAGAGCTAGACTAGCCTTGGACGAGACGAGAGGAAAATGGCCACTGGATTAAGTATAATTTCAATACTGCTCCAGTTTCCTCCAGTTTCAAAAGTCTGAGGAAAGTTTAGCCACTCGCTGGTTCTCAGGTGGTGTCTGAACGAGATCCAGGTCAATCTGGCGAACACTTTCTAAACTTAGGAAGTAAGTGTCCAAGTCAGGTGTGACGTCGACCTTGTATATCACTTGGTCCGTCTAGGCACTGATTGGATTTAAATTGGGAAGGACAAATTAAGTAAGGATTGGGAAGGACAAATTAAGTAAGGATACGAACTGTAAAACCGTGCGGCGACACGAAGAGAAAAATCGCGCGAACCGCGTAGGGAAACGCGGAGGTTAGGGAATTACGTAAAATTAAGCTGCGGGACTACGCGGGACTGTGTAAATTTTAAATTGTACTTATGCCAGGTGCGGTGTCGATCTTGTATATCACTTGGTCCGCCTAGGCTCTGGGTAAGATAACTGAAACCACCACGGGGCGACATGGAGACAATTAGGACCCTGATCCAACGTGCGGCGACACAAGGATGGGTAATTTAGATAAAACTACGAATTCCCTGAAAGGTCATGGATCCAAAAAGAGAGACTCTTGTGAACACCTGTTTTAAATGAGAAATGCTTGTACGATTTTTAATGTGGAAAAGGAAGCTTGTGTGGGGAAACCGGAGAGTTGTGGTTTGTTTTAGCTCCACCCACTTTTTCAAACAGTGAAAGTTTTTTTAACCCTTCGTAGTGTTGTCCTGTATGTGGGAAGTTTAAGAGTGTGAACCATATTGAATTATGTATATTCGGATGATAAGTTACGGAGCCAGGAAATGCACAAAGGATAGGTTTGTTGAGTTTAAAAAAAATATATATATATATGGTCCCGGTGGTTAAAAAAGGATTTAATAGCCAAATGGAGACAGTACTGTCAAAAGCTGAAAGATGAGTCCCTTCTGTCATGCTGGCAGGAAAACGCCACTAAATTAGGGCTGTCCTTGACAGAAGGAGGACATGTTAAAACTATAGACGTCTTAAAGAAAGAGTGCACGCACGAGAAACGTACTAAGAGTTCCCCTGGGACCTCCGAGAAGGGTACCGATAGACCACGTGGTCGAATGGTTGGCTTTGCGTTGACCGAGGCTGATGATGAATTTGATTAATGGTCACTGACTCGGCGCTCAACCCCAACAGCGCCTCCCACAGCCCCGGGCCCCTCACCACAGTCCCCTTCCCACCAACCTCCACCCTACACTCCGGCGATAGGAGGTGACGATAGCCGTAACCCCACACCAATGAACCAACAAGCCCAGACGGACTCTTCCTCTTCAGATAGTGACTCCTACCATGACTCAAGTCCTCAGTTCACAGACCCTGTAGCCGGTAGGACCAGATCTAAGACTAGAAGACGTAGCCTGACCATTCAGAAAACAGCGACCCCTAGTCCGGAGAGGCGACGCGGGCACTCTCATCATCCCCGCTCTCAGTCTGAACCCCGGGGCCATCAGCAACGACCCACTCGTCATAGCCGAAGCTCCAGCATTAGTTCTACAGGCTCGGAGTGCTCTTCGGATAGAGAAATGGCCTCAGGAAATAATACTTCCGTCCAGAAAACTAAGGTAGGAACTAGGCAGTTCCCAGTTTGACCCATGCCTAATCCGGATGCAGCACAGGCTGTGGATCACCCCACCATAGATGTATATGTGCCATGGAAGCCGAATGAGATTATGGCTATCCTGGCTACAATACCAGATCGAAAGAGAGAACCTGTCAAGTTTATAGATCGCCTCCAACTCACCATTGGAGTTTATAATGCGGAATCAAGAGACTTGTGGTCCTTAGTGCAGCAGACCCTGAGACCGACTGAACACGCCCGGTTCTTAGAAAATTTGAGGCGAGCCACCCATGATGAGTTAATGACTGCTCATCCTAATAATGCCCAGGATCGCCTAGACGCTATCTTTAATGCTCTCAGCAAGACCCTTCAGAAGCCCATCAGTATGGCAGCAGTGTTAGAAACTAAACCCAAACGAGAAGAAACTGCCGATGAATTCATGGAAAGATTTATTGAAATATACGGAGGTCAATCAGGAGATAATGCCTTCAGGGCAGGGGATAATTCACCTCAATTCTGCGCTATCCTACTTCAGTGCCTACCCCATTCAATTGCTCACGCTATCCGGACGAATAATATGAATTGGGCAGATAACAGTAGAGCCCAAATGGAAAGAGCGGTAAAATATTATTGGCAAGAGAAGAAAGGAGGGGAAGGAGGAGGCGCACCCCTGACCCGGGTCAAAACCGAATATGTGACTAGAAAGGAAGAACCCCCACGGAGAGGACCCTGGTCCGACCCGAGGGGATACCAGATGGAACTGCAGTGTTGCGTGCAGGGTTGGGTGGATAAACAGGGATACGGTTATAACAAACACCCAAATGGCCTGGGCCCTGCTAATTACGGACCGCCCTACTGTCCCCGTCCTGGTATGGGAAGAGGTCGGGGCTGGAAAAGACGAGATGGATGCTTTAATTGTGGGCAAGAAGGACATTGGAGTAGAGAGTGTCCCTCCCGTCGGCACGAAAGAGGAAGAGGAGGAAGAGGAGGGGGGCAAGGGGGGAGAGGACAGGGATCTTACACTAATTTTTCCCAGAACAACCCCTTTGGCCAACCGTCCCCCGATTACGTAGCTTGATTGTACAGAGAACCTCCCCGGATGACGAACCAATTTGCCAGTTTCCAGTCCCTAGCACGGCTAAACAGATGCGGCAGTGGTTGGGGATGATCAATTACTGTAGATCCTGGATCCCTAATGTTGCACTGATGACTAAGCACCTCACCCCGTATACAAATAAGGAAGGCAGCTTTGAAGTAAAAACTGCAGACGTCCAAGCCTTTAAGGAACTAAAAACAGCTCTGCTGCAAGCTCCGGCATTGGGCCGGCCCCTCTATGACCGGCCCTTTCAACTGTATTGTACAATCTTGAAAGACTGTGCTACTGCTGTCTTAACTCAGAAACACGGGGATAAGCATAGGCCTGTTGCCTACTACTCTTCCAAAATAGACCCCGTTGCCTTGGGGCACCCTGTATGTACTCAGATATTAACCGCCATCTACAACAGCCTTCAATCCGCTGCCACCATTACCCTCCAGCAAGACATTGTTGTGTACACCTCTCACTCCGTAGCTGCCCTCCTGGGCCAACTACAGGCTCAACACCTTACAATGGCCAGGCAAAGCAGATATGAGATCTACTTACTGAATAATCCTAAGCTGACCTTTCGGCACTGTACTGCCATTAATCCGGCCTGTTTTCTTACTGAGCCACCCCAAGATGAGGAACAACCCAGTCATGATTGTTTATCTTTAATTCAGGAGGCCTCATCAGTCAGGGAAGATTTAGTTGATGTACCAATGGAAGACCCAGACTGTATTATGTATGTGGACGGGAGCTCTTCTATTAATCCAGAAGGTAAACGAATCTCAGGATACGTCATAGTAAACCAGGAGGATCAAGTCTTGGAATCGGCCGTCTTTGAAACCACCTGTTCTGCCCAACAAGCTGAACTATTCGCCCTCACCCGAGCCTGTATCTTGGCCAAAGACCTCAAAGTCAATTTCTATACCGACTCTAGGTATGCCTTTGGGGTAGCCCATGATTTCGGACAGTTATGGAAAAATAGGGGATTCCTAACCTCACAGGGGAATGAGATATCCCACAGGCAACTAGTATCTGACTTGTTGCACGCCCTCATGCTCCCCAAGCGTATTGCCATTGTCAAGTGTACCGCCCACACTACTGGAACGTCTCCGGTTGACATAGGAAACCGCTGTGCTGACAGAGAGGCTAAACAGGCCTCTTGCGGACAACAAATGGTGGTGCCTAGAATGATGAGTCAAACTAAAAATCCTGCCAAGGATAAGTTAGCCTCGGAAAAACCAATGCCAACCATCCAAGATGTCATTAAAGCACAGGAGGATACTCCTGAAAAAGATAAACCGTTGTGGAAAGATTATGGATGTACTTATGACAATGTTTCTAAACTCTGGACCACTCCCGCGGAACAGACTTGCATGTCTGACGAGTTGGCTCTATGGGTTATTGAATGTATGCATTTTGCTACTCATTGTGGAGCAAGGACCGCGAGTGACACACTTTTGGCTACTTGGTGGCACCCTAGACTCCAGATGCTAGCCCAGAACATCAGTAGTCGCTGCCTTGTTTGCCAACGACATAATCCAGGGAAGGGAGTCCCCTGTGATTGGGGTAAGACACCCCTACCAGAAGGTCCCTTTGAGACCTTGCAGTTGGACTACATTGAGTTGCAAAGAGTTCAGTGTTACAAATATGTGTTAGTAATAGTAGATGTGTTTAGCAAATGGATTGAAGCCTATCCTACCCTGGACAATAAGGCTCAAATTGTTGTTAAGGTGTTAATGAGGGAAATTGTTCCTAGATATGGTATCCCGCTCGACTGATGACCACCGATGTTCTTGCCCTGACTCAGGCTCTGCGACTAGCCGACAACCAGGTTCGAGAGGCTCACCTCGACCTCCCAGTGTTACCCGAATCATCTCTCGTGCGACCAGGAAAGTATGTACTGATTAAGAAATAGATTCGAAAGGGACTAGAGCCACGATGGGAGGGGCCTTTTCAGATGTTACTCACTACCCCCACTGCAGTTAAGGTTGAAGGGAGAAGTGCCTGGGTTCACCTGCACCACTGTAAACTTATTACTTCATAATGAGCCTATCTCACTGGTCGTCGTCCTAACCCTTGTTTCTGTTTCAGACTTCCTCTCCTTCATAGCTGAATAAACCACATCCTTGGGGCAGGAAGAAAAACGCCAAGAACACGGGAAAAGAAAGGAACAAACAGACTAAGCTGTTTTTGATTTGTCCTTATCTTATTGTTAACTAATGTATAGTATCGTCTAAAATTATCTAAACATGTGTAAGCTAGCAAGTATAATTGTGCTATCTTGTGCTATCCTAGCAGAACTAGAAGGGCTACAGGATAACTTATTTTATCAGACCCATACCCGATTGCATGGCAAACGAACTGTGTTTGACCCACTAGCCCAATCAGTAGAGGCCCTGTTCGTGGCTACCCCTGGGTGGACTCCCCGCGACTTATATACGGCGGATACCTTGGACGCACCCTGTGAGGGACAAATGGGCGAATATAGAAGGGGTATACCGGGAAGATGTGTGGAATTAATAGACTCCGTGAATCCTGAGTGCAGGGGATCCCAGGGAAAGAACGGAGCGGTATGCTCGGACATTGCAAGCTACCCGCTTTGCTTCTCAGGACAAGGGTGGGGTTGTGTATATGCCCTGGTCTCCGGGAACGCCACCTGTGTGCAGACGCAGTGTGCCCGTCAGCACTGTCAAGTGCGTAAGGGCCAGTTTACCTGTACCTGTAACGAGCAAAGATGCCTGAATGTGACCGCAGGAAGGCAAGTTGTCTGCGGTCAGTGTAACGGAACTCATGTCAGCTCAGAAACATGGGTGTACCCGTTTGATGCTTACCAATTGGCAGGATCAGGCTCAAATTCAAGGGAACCTAGCAATTGGTGGTATAAGCAGTTCACGAGAGTTTGCAACACCAACGTAAAGTGTTATAGAGCTAAGGAAGGGGGCATACCCAAAGAAGGATAGTAACACGGGCCATCAGCAAGGAGTTCTGTGCCGATTGGGAGGATCCTATCACGCTGGGATCATCACTCAGCTACGGGTTCCTTGGGGCCCTGTCTGTAGGTGGATCGGCAGGGGTAATTAGTGCCAAAAATAGGAACTACCTTATTTGCGGATTGACCATTTTGGGCAATAGCACGTCTAAGGGACTGGATGCCATCAACAGAGAGCTGTCTGAACTAAGAATGTATACACAGGAAACCCACTATGCCGTGGATTATCAGCTGGCCCAATCAAGGAGGAGTGTGCACAATTATAGGGGACAAATGTATAACACATGTCACGGATGAATCATACAATATCACCCAAGCCATTGATGCCATAAGAAAGCAGCTGGATGAGTTTAGGCAGGGCCCAGAGAAAGGAAATAGTTGGTTGGATTGGTTACTTGGAGGATCCTGGGGATCTTATTTAATGCATGGAGCAGTTATTCTCGTTATGATAATAGTTACCTGTTGTCTGATTATTGGTTGCTTTAATGTCTGTTGTAAAGTAATGATGGCAAAATTGGAGCAAACTCTTACAGTCATGAGCTCCCGGAATCTGGTGCAACAGACTAAAAGTTTACTTGAGAATCAAGAAGAGTATGAGAAACAAGAATGCGAACGGCTGAATGCGATACTCCTGGAATAATCACTAGGGTTATCATGGAATGATAAAAGGGGGGAATGAGAATGTGAAAAAGGATTGCGAAAGTGGTAGATGGCCAGAGAAGGTGGCAAAAGGATGGAAATAGGGAATCATGGGAAAATGGCCAAGAGAAATTGTCCAGCTGCGATATTTGCCCTGTCGACACAAACAAAGGATTACTCAGAGTTGTGGTCAAACACGAGTTACGCGAAAAGCGAAGTCAGGTATAAGTCAGACGCTATAACAAGCCATAAAATAGGGAAATACGAAGCACCGAAACTGTAAACATGCTAGGCCTAGTGCCCGCCCTGTCTGGGGGACCTGTCGGCCTGCCATTGGATGTATTCTGGGGGAAGCAGAAAGTGATTGGATGAACTAAGTGCTAATCAAATGTGTTCTGTTTTGAAAATGTATAACTGCTGTGGTTTCGCGCTGTAACGAGACTTGTCAGGAGAGGGGTGGACAGGCTCAAATCGAGAGCGTTCCCTTTATCCTAACAGGTCCCGGCTGGAGAATCTCTAATAAAGGTCTTATATTGCTAAGACTAAAAGTGTTCGTGTGTCAGTGAATTCGCTCAAACAGATTGAAGGGAAAAGAATCCAGTATCAACAGATGCGTGACCATGGCTTGGCGGGCCATGACCAGCGGCTAAGGGGGGCTTCCCTGGGCGCATTGCCCAGCTGGGCACACGTGTTGCACCTGCGAACACAAAGTTCCAGGTCTGCATCTATCCCTGGCCACCAAACGTGTGACCTGGCAATTGCCTTCATCATGACAATGCCCAGGTGCTCATTGTGGAGTTCTCTAATGAACATCTCTCTGCCCATCTGGGGCATGACTACTCGGTTTCCCCATAGTAGGCAATCGGCCTGAATCAAGAGCTCATCCTTGCGCCTGTGAAATGGTTTGAATTCCTCAGGGCATGCCCCGTACGTGGCTGCCCAGTCCCCATTCAGGACACATTTCTTAACTAAAGACAGTAGCGGGTCTCTATTTGTCGAGACTTTAATCTGACGGGCTGTCACGGGTGAGCCTTCGCTTTCGAAAGCTTCAACAGCCATCACCATCTCAGCAGCATGCTCGGTTGCCCCCTCGGTGGTGGCTAGTGGGAGCCTGCTGAGTGCATCGGCGGAGTTTTCAGTGCCCGGTCTGTGCCGAATTGTATAGTCATAGGCGGCTAACGTGAGTGCCCACCTCTGTATGCAGGCCGATGCGTTTGCATTTATGGCCTTGTTGTCGGCCAAAAGGGACGTTAGGGGTTTGTGATCTGTCTCCAGCTCAAATTTCCTGTCAAACAGGTACTGGTGCATTTTTATTTACAGCATATACACATGCAAGCGCTTCCTTTTCTACCATCCCGTAGCCCCGTTCTGCCTGGGACAGACTTCTGGAGGCATAAGCTACCGGCTGTAACTGACCCTTGGCATTAACATGCTGCAACACACACCTGACCCCATAGGACGATGCGTCACATGTTAAAACAAGTTTCTTACACGGGTCATATAGTGTTAACAGATTGTTGGAGGATAACAAATTGCGTGCTCTATCAAAAGCCCTTTCCTGGCTGTCCCCCCAGACCCATTCGCAACCTTTGCGTAGGAGCACGAGTAGCGGCTCTAACAGCGTGCTCAATTTGGGAAGAAAGTTATCAAAATAGTTCAGGAGCCCCAGGAACAAACGCAGCTCCATCGTGTTACGGGGTCTGGGTGCTCTCTGGATCGCTTCTGATCCCATCTGCTGCTACCCTCATCCCCAGGGATTCTACCTCTGGAGCTAGGAAGACGCACTTCGCCTTTTTCAGTCACAGCCCTACCCGGTCCAGTCTGCGTGGCACCTCCTCCAGGTTGTGGAGATGTTCTTCAGTATCACAACCCGTGATGAGGAGGTTGTCTTGAAAAACCACTGTCCTTGGAATCAACTTGAGGAGGCTTTCCATATTTCATTGATAGATCGCGGCGGCCGAGCGAATCCCAAACGGACATCTGTTGTACTCAAACAACCCCTTGTGTGTCATGATGGTGGTCAGCTTCTTCGACTCACTCGCCAGCTCCTGGGTCATGTAAGCTGAGGTCAGGTCCAATTTTGAAAAAAGTTTGCCGCCGGATAGCGTCGCAAAGAGGTCCTCCGCTCTCGGTAGCAGGTACTGGTCTTGGAGTGACACCCGATTGATGGTGGCCTTGTAATCACCACATATCCTGACCAACCAATCCGCCTTGAGCACTGGCACAATCGGGCTTGCCCAGTCACTGAATTCGACTGACGAGATGCTGCCTTCCCTCAGCAGGCGGTCCAATTCGCCTCTATCTTTTCCCGCATCACGTACGGCACCACTCTGGCCTTGTGGTGTACTGGCCTGGCGTCTGGGTTTATGTGAATCACTACCTTGATCCCCATGAAAGTGCCAATGCCGGGCTGAAATAGTGAGTCAAATTTGTCCAGGACCTGTGAGCATGATATTCGCTCCAGAGAAGAAATTGCAATGACATCGCCCCATTTCCAGTTCATGACAGCCAGCCAACTCCTCCCCAGCAGTGCGGGACAATTCCCTGGGACAATCCAGAGTGGCAACCTGTTTTCCGAATCTTTGTGGGTCACGACGACCGTGGCGTTGCCTAGCACCGGAATGATCTCCTTTGTGTATGTCCGTAGCTGTGCATCAATTGGCAATAATTTTGGCCTCCTGGCCTTGGACGCCCACAACTTGTCGAACTGTTTGATACTCATCAGGGACTAGCTGGCCCCTGTGTCTAGCTCCATTGATACTGGGATGCCATTGAGGAGCACTTTCATCATTATCGGTGGCGTCCTGGTGTATGAACTGTATATGTGCTCCACAGGAACTCGCTGAACTTCAGCTTCCAGCGATTTCCCCCAGTGTCCATTTGGCCTCGTAGGGCTTACATCATCCCCGTCCTCCTCGTACATCAACCTGGCTGCAGGCTACCTGCACATACGAGCCAAGTGACCGCTGACATTGCAGTTTCTGCAGGTATATTGCTGATACCTACAAGCTCTGGCTGTGTGTTTGCCTCCACACCTCCAACATGAGCCGTTGTTGGAAACAAAAGGTCCATTACCAGTCAATCGTCTCTGACTGTCTCTGTAACTGTCCTTAAGCGCACCATTGACAGGTGTTGATGGCCCCATTACTGGCCGCATTGTCCCTTGTGACAGCATGAATCGCCGTTCAGCTTGCCATTGTCTCTGTTGAATTCCCCCTTTGGGTTCGACTACATGCTTGTGCATGTCCGATTGCCCCTGCATACCTGGAGAACTGTGTGCTGCATTAACAGTGTTGACTCCCTGTCCATTTGCTGCATTTAAACCAAGATTTTTGTCAACCATGATTCTGGTCTCTTCCGCCCCTGAGATAAATGTCTGGGCCATCAAAGCCGCCGTTTCCAGGGTCAAGTCTTTGGTCTCAATCAGTTTCCTGAAAACCGTAGCGTGCCCGATGCCCTCAATGGGTCTGTGAAGGATCGTTGGTAAGGATCACGGCTTGCATGGCATCGTGGAGCAGGCGGAGTATGGTGACGTACTTCTGGGGGCATCCGAAACGGAGGAGGACGCTCCATAGATCCTCGCGGTTGACAGTGTCAAAGGCCTTTGTAAGGTCGAAGAAGGCCATGTATAAGGGCTGGTGCTGTTCCCTGCATTTTTCCTGCAGCTGTCGCGCTGCAAAAATCAAATCTATTGTGCCCCGAAGGAGACGAAATCCGCACTGCAACTCTGGGAGGAGCTCCTCGGCCACAGGCAGAAGACGATTGAGGAGGACTCTAGCGATGACTTTCCCAGTGGTTGATAGCAGTTGCCGCAGTCGGACTTGTCCCCTTTTTAAAAAATGGTCACGATCATCTCTAAGATCTCCCGGCATGTTCTCCTCCCTCCAGATGAAAGATGAGGTTGTGTATTCGCGCCAGTAGTGCCTCTCCGCCATACTTCAGTGCCTCAGAAGGGATTCCATCTGCTCCCGTAGCCGTGTTGTTTTTTAGCTGTCTTATATGGCCTTTTCTATCTCATGCAGTGTTGGGGTCTCACTGAGGTGGTGGCGGGTAGCATGCTGCGGAATGGATTCGAGAACATTCGAGTCAAAGGCAGAGTCTCGGTTGAGATCTTCGAAGTGTTCCTTCCAGCGGGCCCTGACTGCCTCGGTGTCCTTGTTGAGTGTTTTCCTGTTCTTGGCCAGGAGTGGGGTGGGCCTTGGGAGCTTGGTCCATATGTGGCCTTGACTACGATGAAGAATCCTCGCACATCATGGCTGTCGGCCAGCTGCTGTATCTCCTGTGCTTTCTCCATCCACCACCTGTTCTTTAGATCCCGGGTTTTTTTGTTGGACCTTAGCCTTTAGTCGTCTGTAATGCTGCTTTGCTGTTCCAGAGTTGGGTTGCTGTTTAAGGCTCAGAAATGCCCTGCGTTTGCAGTCTATTAGTTCTTGAATCTCCTGATCATTCTCATGGCACACACCATACAATATTATCAAATACAAGCACAGGAAAGCAAACACTGAGGATGGGACACACATGGAGCAGAGAAATAATCTACTTGCACCTTCACTGGAATGTTTCGATTTCCATGGCTCTTCTGCCAAAGTCACGCTGGACAATTAGAGAATCCAACCTCCCTTTTCTTTCCACAAAATTGGTAGTTGAACACTACGTAGAACTGAGGCCCATCTCCCTGATTCTGTTGGCCTCACATGCATGCCAGAGAGGCAGCTTGCAGAGGGCGATATTATGGAATTGAATTTTTTTTTTGTATTTAGTTTAATTTTGCTGTCTCTCTTTCTTTCTCCCATACCATTCAAAGGAAGTTTAGTGATTTGCCACAGCATCCTTTTGGAATTCCTCTTTCCCTCAGGGAGCTGGAGGGTGAGTATGAGTTCCACAGGCCAGAACAAAGATATGTGTCTACTTTGGAGGAGAGCCCAGCGAATCTGCTCCTATTCAAGCAGGCATCCAAACAAAAAATGCCACAATTACTTGAGTATGTTTGAGGAACTGTCTCTTCACCACTTCCCCACTCTCCCTGCATCAAGGGGACATATCTGGGGTGTTCCCAAGCTTCCCTGGAAAATTCTATCCAGTTCGTCCTTTGATAGTCCCAATGGAACCTGTGTCTGCTGAGAGCAGGTGTGGGTTCTGTTATGTGTCTAATAAAGGCCTTTAAATGCATGAGGGAAAAGGTAATCAATTCTGGAGGGGATTGCTTCCCCAGCAGAGACAGCTGGATACCTCCTTTGACAACTAAAGGCTTGTGCAGTTGCTTTAATCAGAAGCCCATCCCAGGACTTCCGCTGCGATGTTGGAATGGCATGGAGTTGCTGCAATATTCTTGGCCTCTATCAAGGTGGGTGCTGCTGATGCAACCTTAGGGTCATGATGTACACACTCTGATCAGACTAATGACCCCATCCCCGCGCTTTGGAATGGTGTCGACGTCCTTAGCTGCTCTGCTGACAGTGGACTATTTGTGTCATTTTATTTTGGAGCAGGCTGCTTTTTCTAGCCTAACTTAAAAATCCCCAGTTTCCACAAGCAATTTGCACCAGCATAACTCAGTTAGTTACTGTTGTGTATCTGTAAAGCATGCACTCCCATGTTCCGCCACGAGGGAGCGCATGCCCTGAAATCCCAAGGAATCCCAGCATCCCTTGGGAGCACTGTATATAAGCCAGCCCCTAAGGCCTGTTCCTCACTCTGGAGTGTCTTAATAAAGACTGAGGTCACTGTTACTTTAACCTCCCTGTGTGCAGTCTCATCTGTGTTAGAAACACAATAACTAGTGACGAGGATACGAATCCAACGCAAAGATGCAGCAAACTGTGGGCATCCTGGAGAAGTTCTCGGAGGGTGAGGACTGGGAAGCCGATGTCAAATGGCTAGACCAGTTCTTTGTAGCCAACGAGCTGGATGGAGAAGGAAGCGATGCAAAAAGGAGAGCGGTCCTCCTCACAGTCTGCGGGGCACCGACCTACAGCCTCATGAAAAATCTTCTGGCTCCGGTGAAACCCACAGATAAGGCGTATGAGGAGCTGTGTACACTGGTTCGCGAGCATCTTAACCTGAGGGAGAGCGTGCTGATGGCAAGGTATCGGTTCGACACGTGCCAGCGATCTGAAGGTCAGGAAGTGGCGAGCTACATCACCGAGCTCAGGCGACTTGCAGGACAATGTGAGTTTGATGGCTACCTGGAGCAGATGCGCAGAGACTTTTTTGTACTGGGCATTGGCCACGAGATCATCCAACGAAAACTTTTGACTGTAGAGACACCGACCCTCCGTAAGGCCATTGCGATAGCACAGGCGTTTATGTCCATCAGTGATAACACCAAACAAATCTCTCAGCACACAAATGCTAGCAATGTTCATAAATTAACCGGAACTGTGTTTGCGAGCAGAAATTTACAGGGCAGAACCCACAAGTCTGCAACTGCCAGCAGGCCTCACATGACCCAGGTGCCTCAGAGTTCTCAACAAAGGATGAATGCAAGGCAATTCATACCTTGTTGGCGATGTGGAGGCTTCCATTCAGCCTATTCATGTCGCTTCAAAGGGTATGTTTGCAAGAGCTGTGGAACAATGGGGCACCTCCAACGAGCTTGCAGGCGAGCTGCAAGCTCTGCAAAACCTGCTAACCACCACCAGAGGAAGATCGGTCCATGGTGGATCAAAGCAATTTCGAGCCTCAGAAAGAGGAGGCAGATGCTGAAGTACACTGGGTGCACACATTTTCGACGAAATGTTCACCTATAATGCTGAATGTAAAATTGAATGGCTTACCCGTAGCGGTGGAACTGGACACTGGCGCTAGCCAATTCATCATGAGTAAAAAGATATTTGAGACACTGTGGTGCAACAAGGCACTCAGACCAGCCCTGAGCCCCATCCACACGAAACTGAGAATGAACATCAAAGAGCTCATCACTGTCCCGGGCAGCGCCATGGTCAAGGTCACCTACGAGGGCACAGTGCACGAACTGCCACTCTGGATTGTCCCGGGCGATGGCCCCACACTGCTTGGAAGGAGCTGGCTGGGCAAAATCGCTGGAACTGGGATGACATCCGAACGCTATCACATGTCGATGTGACCTCATGTACCCAGGTTCTTAACAAATTTCCTTCTCTTTTTGAGCCAGGCATTGGAAAATTTTCCTTGGCAAAGTTGCGGATCCACTTGCTCCCAGAGGCATGGCCCATACACCACAAGGCGCGAGCGGTAGCTCACATGATGAGGGAGAGAGTGGAAATCGAGCTGGACCGGCTGCAACGTGAGGGCATCATCTCCCCAGTGAAATTCAGCAAGTGGACCAGACCGATTGTTCCAGTATGCAAAAGTGATGGCACGGTCAGGATTTGTGGCCATTATAAAGTAACTATTAATCGTTTCTCAATAAAGGACCAATACCCGCTACCTAAGGCAGACGATCTATTTGTGATGCTGGCAGGAGGAAAGACATTCACCAAGCTCGACCTGACTTCGGCCTACATGACGCAGGAGCTGGAGGAGTCTTCGCAGGGCCTCACCTGCATCAACATGAACAAGGGACTGTTCATCGACAACAGATGCCCGTTTAGAATTCGGTCGGACTGCAGTGATCTTCCAGAAAAACATGGAGAGCCTACTCGTCAGTACCACGCATGGTGGTTGTTCAGGACGACATATTGGTCACGGGTCGGGACACCGTCGAGCACCTACAAAACCTGGAGGAGGTCCTCCAGCGACTGGATCACGTAGGGCTGCGGTTGAAGAGGTCGAAATGCGCCTTCATGGCAAGAGAAGTGAAGTTTTTGGGGAGAAAGATCGCAACGGACAGCATTTGGCCCATAACGCCGAGACAGAGGCTATCAGGAACGCGCCCCCGCCACAGAATGTCACAGAGCTGTGGTCGTTCCTGGGACTCCTCAACTATTTTGGTAACTTCCTACCGGGGTTAAGCACCCTCTTAGAATCCCGAAAGGTGAGAACTGCGTATGGGGAAAAAGCCAAGTAATTGCTTTTGAGAAAGCCACAAACATTTTATGCTCCAACAAGCTGCTTGTATTGGATAACCCGTGTAAAAGACTTGTGCTAACATGTGACGTGTCGTCGTATGTATATTACAACAAGCTAACGTTGCGGGGAAGTTGCAACCTGTCGCCTATGCTTCCAGGAGCTTGTCTAAGGCTGAGAGGGCCGACAGCACGATTGAGAAAGAGGCATTAGCGTGTGTGTTTGGGGTAAAGAGAATGCATCAGTACCTGTTTGGCCTCAAATTTGAGCTGGAAACCGATCACAAGCCCCTCACATCCCTGTTCGCTGAAAACAAGGGGATAAGTACTAATGCCTCATCCCGCATACAAGGGTGGGCATTGGCGCTATCAGCGGATAACTATACCATCCGCCACAGGCCAGGCACCGAGAACTGTGCGAATGCTCTCAGTCGGCTACCATTGCCCGCCACAGGGGTGGAAATGGCGCAGCCTGCAAACTTGTTGATGGTGGCACAGCCCGCAGACTTGTTGATGGTCATGGAAGCGTTTGAAAATGATAAATCACCTGTCATAGCCCGCCAGATTAGGACTTGGACCAGCCAAGATCCTCTGCTGTCCCTTGTAAAAAACTGTGTATTGCATGGGAGCTGGGCCAGCATCCCCATTGAAATGCAAGAGCCAATCATGTTTCACCAGTGCCGAATTTAAAGAATTCATGACCCGCAATGGGATCAAACATGTCACCTCTGCCCCGTTTAAACCAGCCTCCAATGGGCAGGCAGAGCGGTCAGTACAAACCATCAAACACAGCCTTAAACAAGTCACAGAAGGCTCACTCCAAACCCGCCTGTCCCGAGTACTGCTCAGCTACTACACTCGCTCACAGGGGTGCCCCCGGCTGAGCTACTCATGAAAAGGACACTTACAACCAGACTCTCGCTGGTTCACCCCAACCTGCATGATCAGGTAGAGAGCAGGTGGCAGCAACAAAATGTAAATGATGATCGCGCCACTGTGTCACGGGAAATTGATCTGAATGACCCTATGTATGTGCTAAACTATGGACATGGTCCCAAGTGGATCGCGGGTACGGTGATAGCTAAAGAAGGGAATAGGGTTGTTTGTAGTCAAATTAGACAATAGGCAAATTTGCAGAAAGCACCTGGACCAAATGAGGCTGCCCTGAACAACCCACAGCAGACACCACCTTTTTCGAGCCCACAACACACACCCAAAGGATCAACGACACCACGCCGGACCAGGAAATCAAACTCATCACGCCCAGCAGCCCAGCAAGGTCAGGCTCACATAGCAGCCTGCAGGGCCAACAACACCCCAGCCCAGCGAGGGCACAGCCAACACACCAGAACAGACATTTGTACCGAGGCGGTCCACCAGGGAAAGAAAGGCTCCCGACCGCCTCACCTTGTAAATAGTTTTCACTTTGACTTTGTGGGGAGGAGTGATGTTGTGTATCCGTAAAGCATGCACTCCCATGTTCCGCCACCAGGGAGCTCATCCCCTGTTTTAGGAACATAATAGTCAACACCATCTAAAAAGTGATCACTGCAAACAATACCCCGAGAGATAACTCAGAGACACTATGCCTTCGCATTATTAAAGCACAGTCCCAATCGAAATTGGTGCAAGGGAGGAAATGGCTAGGCTGGAACTTGGATACTGCGTCGGCGGTACGGAACCAGGAGCGAGACGTACAGGAAGAAGCTGCGAGCAAGACAACGGGCAATCAGGGTGAGCATATTGCCTGCAGAGGAAGTGCATCTGGGAGGGCGCTGAGGGGGACACGATTTAATGTTTTAGTTTCCTCCCAAAAAGAGTTCTGGGAGGGCGCTGAGCGCCTCGAGTCTCATCGCAGAGTGCATGCAAAAAAGCGCAGGCTGCTGAAGGAACACGCGTCAAACCAGACTCCTCACCCACCCTTTCCCTCAACGGCTGTCTGCCCCAACTGTGACAGAGTCTGTGGTTCTCACATTGTACTGTTCAGCCACCTAAGGACTCATTCTAAGAGTGGAAGCAAGTCTTCCTCGATTCCGAGGAACTGCCTATGATGATGATTGCCTGCGCCTACATTTCCGAAAGACCACTTAGCTGTGTGAGGGGGTGATTGTAAGTCCCAACCAAACCCAAGGGGTTTCGTGCTGGGAGGGAACCTGTGTTAGTTTATGAAGCCGTGGTAACTTAGCACGGCAGGGTTTATTGGATAAGCCAGGGTTGTACTATTTTGCACTGTTTATGAGTGGTGCTGATATTCGACACTGACTTACTGCGAAGGTTGTACTTTGAAATGCTTGAAAATTGAAGCTTCATCCAACTCCGTTCTTCTCCTCAACTTGTTCTTGCACCAAAGCTGCTGGAATCAGAATGAACGTTGACTCTGTTTCTCAGCAATGTCAACAAAGTCTCAGAGGAGCACATTCCTCCCACAAAAATAAACAACTCTGTCAGCAGAAATCAGAAAGCAAAGCTTTGCTGCAATGTTAAAGTCCTTAAATGATAGCTGTAATTACAACCCCTGAACTTGTCAATACAGGGCTTTAGAATACTTCATAATGATTTGTTTTAGTGCTTGTAAAATGATATAAGGACTGTTTCTCTGAAAAGCAGTTCCCGACAAAAGTTTCAATCACACAGAGCGCTCTCAGGAAACTGAGCTGCTTTAGGCTGAGGGAGTAACTTTGACAGACAGGCGACAGGCCCCGCCCCCCGGCCGAAACATTCCATGCACGTTGTTTTTTTTTGTTGTGGTGGTGGCAGAGGCAGCAGCTGACGATTCGGCTCTGCTTCCCTGGCCGACAGAGCCGGAAGCCCCAAGCCTCGCGAGTTTTCCGCTGGTCCCCCCGACCGAGCAGCATCGAGCCAAGAGCTAATTTACCTGTTTCTGGAGTTCCTATTATCCCGGTGATTTAGCGGCCCCGGGCCCCCGGGGCTGGACCTGGTTGGCGGGCGGGGCGGGAGAGAAAGAGAGATTAGTTGTGGGGGAGAGAGAGAGAGACTGGTTGTGGTGGGGGAGAGAGAGACTGGTTGTGGGGGAGTGGGGGAGAGAGAGAGAGACTGGTTGTGGGGGGGTGGGGGAGAGAGAGAGAGACTGGTTGTGGGGGGGTGGAGGGAGAGAGAGAGACTGGTTGTGGGGGGGTGGGGGAGAGAGAGAGAGACTGGTTGTGGGGGGGTGGGGGAGAGAGAGACTGGTTGTGGGGGGTGGGGGAGAGAGGGACTGGTTGGGGGGGGGGGAGAGAGACTGGTTGGGGGGGGGGAGAGAGACTGGTTGGGGGGGGGGGAGAGAGACTGGTTGGGGGCGGGGGGGAGAGAGACTGGTTGGGGGCGGGGGGGTAGAGAGGGACTGGTTGCGAGGAGGGGGAGGGAAGGAGAGAGACTGGTTGGAGGGGGGCAGTGAGAGACATGGCCGGAGGGGGGGGGGCGGGGTGAGAGAGGGAGGCTGGGGTTCAGAGGGGAGAGAAGGAACTCAGGAAAGATGGATTATGTTCTAACCCCCCCACAAGGGATATGGTTGGTGTGGAGGATATCCAGAAATCACGACACTGTCACTATTCACCTTTCATACCCAATAAACCTGTTAACAAACCGTACACAATGCCCCATCTATGGAGGAGGGTGTGGGGGTAGGATGCACTTGGGCTGGGGTAAGGCAATTTGACGAGGGGAGGCATGCACGGACTGGGGTATGGGACTTAAGAACATAAGAAATAGGAGCAGGAGTAGACCATACGGCCCCTCGAGCCTGCTCCGCCATTTAATACGATCATGGCTGATCCGATCACGGACTCGGGTCCACTTCCCTGCCCGATCCCCATAACCCCTTAATCCCTTATCAGTTAAGCTGTCTATCTCTTAAATTTATTCACTGTCCCGACTTCCACAGCTCTCTGAGGCAGCGAATTCCACAGATTTACAGCCCTCAGAGAATAAATTTCTCCTCATCTCTGTTTCAAATGAGCGGCCCCTTATTCTAAGATTATGGCCCCTAGTTCTAGTCTCTCCTATCAGTGGAAACATCCTCTATGCATCCACCTTGTCAAGCCCCTTCATAATCTTAGACGTTTCGATAAGATCACCTCTCATTCTTCTGAATTCCAATGAGTAGAGGCTCAACCTACTCCACCTTTCCTCATAAGTCAACCCCCTCATCCCCAGAATCAACCTACTGAACCTCCTCTGAACTGCCTCTAAAACAAGCATATCCTTTTGTAAATATGGAAAGCAAAACTGCAGTATTCCAGATGTGGCCTCACCAATACCTAATGTAGCTATAGTAAGACTTCCCTGCTTTTATACTCCATCCCCTTTGCAATAAAGGCCGAGCTACCATTGGCCTTCCTGATCACCTGCTGTACCTGTATACTATCCTTTTGTGTTTCATGCACAAGTACCCCAGGTCCCGCTGTACTTGGCAATTTTTTTCCATTTAAATAATAACTTGTTCTTTGATTTTATTCTTCCAAAGTGCATGACCTCATACTTTCCAACATTATACTCCATCTGCCAAATTTTTGCCCACTCACTTAGCCTGTCCACATCCTTTTGCAGAATTTTTGTGTCCTCCTCACACATTGCTTTTCCTCCCATCTTTGTATCGTCGGCAAACTTGGCTACGTTACACTCAGTCCCTTCTTCCAAGTCATTAATATAGATTGTAAATAGTGTGGTCCCAGCACTGATCCCTGCAGCACCTTACTAGTTACTGGTTGCCAACCAGAGAATGAACCATTTATCCTGACTCTGTTAATTAGCCAATCCTCTATCCATGCTGATATATTACCCCCAACCCAGTGAACTTTTATCTTGTGCAGTACCCCCAGGTCCCACTGTGTTGCAGCACTTTGCAATCTTTCTCCATTTAAATAATAACTTGCTCTTTGGTTTTTTTCTGCCAAAGTGCATGACTTCACACTTTATAATATTATGCTCCATCTGCCAAATTTTTGTCCACCCACTTCGCTAGTCTATGTCCTTTTGCAGATTTTTTGTGTCCGCCTAACACATTGCTTTTCCTCCCATCTTTGTATCATCCAGCAACTTGGCTACATTACACTTGGTCCCTTCTTCCAAGTCGTTAATATAGATTTGGCTGGCCCTTGCTGTCTTCTGGGGAGCTTTGTCTTCTGTCGCTTAAGGAGATCAAAGTGGATCGAGTTACAATTTGAAAAGTCAGTGAGACCTCGAGATAGGCGGATCCTGTGACATTCCTGTGAAACTTCAGGGTGTGGCTCATCCTCCAAGGGGACCAATCAGAAATAAGGGGTGGAGCCTGTTGGCTATTTTTGCGGTACAAATAAGCCCATCCTTAAATAAAGAGACCGCACCCCTTGATTTTTTTTTGATCAATCAGCTCTCCCTGAAATGTTTAACCAAGGAATCAGCCATTTATTTTAGTGCCTGTAATGATACAGTGTGAACTTTCCTTATCTGAGTAAGTATCTTGTTCTGTGCAGACCAAGGATTTGTGGCACTGGCCAAAGCTAAATGGTATCATGATATTTACAAGTATCCCCTAAAAAGAGGGTGCCACTAATAATAATAAAAGAAAAATAAAGAATTGCATTTACATAACACCTTTCATGACTTCAGGACGGCCAAAAGCACTTTATATCTTATGAAGTACTTTAGAAGTAGTCACTGTTGAAATTTAAGAAACGTGGTAGCTCAATTGTGCACAGCAAGCTCCCACAAACAGCAATGTGATAAATGATCAGACAGTCTGTTTTAGTAGTAGTTGAGGGAAAAATATTGGAAGGGACACTGGTGTGAATTACTCTGCTCTTCTTTGAATTGGTGTCATGGGATATTTCACATCAACCTGAGAGGACAGACGGGGCAACATTTAATCTGAAAGACGGCACATCTGACAGTGCAACACTCCCTCAGTACTGCACTGAAGTGGCAGATTACATTTTGTGCACAAGTCTCTGGAATGGGACTTGAAGCCATTACATGGGCTTCCCCTTCAAATTTAGATCAATAAAAGGTCATTTCTTGCAATTGTGAAATTCAGAACAGTAACACATTTAGGTCGAGAAACTGGACAAGGCTAGAAAACAGGCGCAGGAATCGGAATGCGTGATTAACCTGTGTCCATTCTTTCTGATGCAGGTAACACGCAAACTTCATGCTGCCTGCTAATTTAAATGACAGCAGCGTGTAATCAAGTGCTAAACGTACTGCTGAGTGGCTGCACGCCTCAGCAGGGGGCTCAAGTTTGTACGGGGCAGGCACAACTTAAAACGAGCTTGCACTACTTAAAGCCAACTTGCACCTCTTAAAGAGTAGGCGCATTCTGGCTGAAACAGATGCTGGAAGTGGTTGGGGAAGACATTCCGAGCAAGAAAAACACCGATTAATGGTGGAACAGGAAAGAGCTTGCTCCAAGGTGCTCAGACTGGAGGCCTTGGTGCAGGAGGTGGACAGGAGTCGAGGGGTCCTCTATCCACAGGGGGCAAGGAGGCCCTCCAGACAATCTGTGAGAAGGCAATGGGAGCAGATAGTCATCGCAGTCAATGCCAGCAGTTTGACTCCAAAGACTTGGATGCAGTGCCGCAAGAAGTTTAATGACAACACACGAGTGGTCATGATCAGTGAATTCATCTTCAAATGTCATATCCTTACAAGTGAACTACGAGGCTCAGACACTGCTCACTTCACTTCATGAGGTAACAGAGGGTTGATGAGTGGTTGATGTGGTGTACATGGACTTCCAAACGGCATTTGATAAAGTTCCACATAATAATCTTGCCAGCAAAGTTGAAGCGCATGGAATAAAAGGGGCAGTGGCAGCATGAATACAAAATTGGCAAAGTGACAGGAAACAGAGTGTAGTGGTGAACGGTTGTTTTTCGGACTGGAAGAAGATATACAGTGGTGTTCCAAAGGGGTCAGTAATAGGACCACTGCTTTTCTTAATATATATTAATGACTTGAACTTGGGTGTACAGGACACAGTTTCAAAATTTGCAGATGACACAAGACTTGGAAGGAAAGAGAATAGTGAGGAGGATAGTGATAGACTTCAAGAAGAAATAGACAGGCTGGTGGAATGGGCGCATATGTGGCAGATGAAATTTAACACAGAAAAGTGTGAAGTGATACATTTTGGTTGGAAAAACGAGGCGAGGCATTATAAACAAAAGGGTGTGTGATATATTCTTATCCCATCACTAACAAACACACTATACAAGATGGCTCTAATACAGAGAAACCTGTCATGTGACATTGTTATACATCATTAGTTGCAATATAGCAGTAGTCCACTCGGGGAAGCTCTATTATAGGGTGCAATTCTAAAGGAGGTGTAGGAACAGAGAGACTTGGGGATATATGTGCACAAATCGTTGAAGGTGGCAGGACTGGTTGAGAAAGCAGTTAAAAAAGCATATGGGATGTGAGACTTTATAAACAGAGATACAGAAGAAGTTAGGATGAACCTTTATAAAACACTGGTTCGGCCTCAACTAGAGTATTGTGTCCAATTCTGGGCACTGCATTTTAAGAAGGATGTGAAGGCCTTAGAGAGGGTGCAAAAAAGATTTACAAAAATGGTTCCAGGAATGAGCTACTTCAGTTATGTGGATAAACTGGAGAAGCTGGGGTTGTTCTCCTTAGAGCAGAGAAAGTTGATAGGAGATTTGATAGAGGTGTTCAAAATCACGAGGGATCTACACAGAATAGATATAGAGAAATTGTTCCCATTGGCGGAAGGGTCGAGAACCAGAAGCCACAGATTTAAGGTGATTGGCAGAAGAACCATAAACGGGGAATTTTTTTTTGGACCGCAACTGCTTATTTTAGATCTATTTAGATCTGGTAATCTGTAATGAGACTGGACTAATTAATGATCTCATAGTAAAGGATCCTCTTGGGAAGAACGATCATAGCATGGCAGAATTTCAAATTCAGTTTGAAGGTGAGAAAGCTAGGTCTCAAATTAGTATCCTGAACTTAAATAAAAGCAATTACAAAGGTATGAATGCAGAGCTAGCTAAAGTGGACTGGGAAAATAGATTAAAGGATAAGATGGTAGATGAGCAGTGCAAACATTTAAGGAGATATTTTATAACTCTCAGCAAAGTTATATCCCAGCGAGAAAGAAAGACTCTAAGAGAAGGATGAATCATCCGTGGCTAACCAAGGAAGCAATGGATGGTATCAAATGAAAACAAAGGCATACAATGTTACGAAGAATACTGGAAGGTCAGAGGATTGGGAGATTTTTAGAAATCAGCAAAGGGCGACTAAAAAAATAATAATGAGAGAAAATATCATTTATGAGAGTAAACTAGCAAGAACTAGCATTAAGAGCTTCTACAGATATATAAAAAGGAAGAGAGTAGCCAAAGTAAACATTGGTCCCTTAGAGGATGAGACCATGGAATTGATAATTGGAAACACGGAAATGGCAGAGACTTTGAACAAATATTTTGTATTGGTTTTCACGGTAGAAGACATTAAAAACATCCCAATAATGGATAATCAGGAGGTACTTAAGTCAATCACTATCACTAAAGAACAAGTACTCGCTATAGTAATGGGACTAAAGGCGGACAAGTCCCCTGGACCCGATGGCTTATATCCTAGGGTCTTAAAAAAATTGGCTGCAGAGATAATGGATGCATTGGTGGTAATCTACCAAAATTCCCTGGATTCTGGAGAGGTCCCAGCGGATTGGAAAACTGCAAAAGTAATGCACGTATTTAAGAAAGCAGGGAGACAGAAAGCAGGAAACTATAGACCAGTTTGCTTAACATCTGTCATTGGGAAAATGTTGGAGTCCATTATTAAGCAATTAGTAGCAGGACATTTGGAAAATCATAATACAGTCAAGCAGAGTCAGCATGGTTTTATGAAAGGCAATCATGTTTGAAAAATTTGCTGGAGTTCTTTGAGGATATAACAAGCAGGGTGGATAAAGAAGATACAGTAGATGTTGTGTATTTGGATTTCCAGAAGGCATTCTATTGTGTTCCTAATACAGATGAGGCTGCACACAAGGAGGTTAAAGTAACAGCGACCTCAGTCTTTAATAAGACACTCCAGAGTGAGGAACAGGCCTTAGGGGCCGGCTTATATACAGTGCTCCCAAGGGATGCTGGGATCCCTTGGGACTTCAGGGGATGAGCTCCCTGGTGGCGAAACATGGGAGTGCATATTTTACAGATACACAACACATTCGATAAGGTGCCATATAAAAGGTTTCTACACAAGTTAAGAGCTCACGGGGTTGGGGGTAATATATTAGCATGGATAGAGGATTGGCTAACCAACAAAGAACAGAGAGTCGAGATAAATGGGTCATTTTCAGGTTGGCAAACTGTAACTAGTAGGGTGATACAGGGGTCAATGCTAGGACCTCAACATTGGGCTATGGACCAAGAGCTGGAAAGTGGGATTAGACTGGACACGAAGTGAGGAAATGGCCTTCTTCATGCTGTAAATTTCTATGATTCTATTCTAACTATTTACAATCTATATTAATGACTTGGATGAAGGGACCAAGTGTAATGTAGAAAAATTTGCTGATGATACAAAGATAGTTGGGAAAGAAAGTTGTGAGGAGGATACAAAGAATCTGCAAAGGGATATAGATAGACTAACTAAGTGAGTGGGAAAAAATGGGCAGATGGAGTATAATGTGGGAAAATGTGAGGTTATCCTCTTTGGTAGGAATAACAAAAAAGCAAATTATTATTTAAATAGGGAGAGAGTACAAAATGCTGAGGCATAGAGGGATCTGTGGGTCATTGTACATGAAACACAAAAAGTTAGCATGCAGGTACAGCAAGTAATTAGGAGGGAAAATAGAATGTTGCCCTGTATCGCAAGGGGGCTGGATACAAGTAGGGAAGTCCTACTACAAATCTACAGGGCATTGGTGAAACCACACCTGGAGTACTGCGTACAGTTTTGGTCTCCTTATTTAAGGAGTGATATAGTTGCATTGGAGGCAGTTCAGAGAAGGTTCACGAAGTTGATTCCTGTGATGAGGGGCTTGACTTATGAGATAGGTTGAGCAGGTTGGGCCTATACTCATTGGAGTTTAGAAGAATAAGAGATGATCTTATTGAAATGTATAAAATTCTGAGGGGGGTTGAAAGGTTAATGCAGAGAGCATGTTTCCCTCAATGGGGGAATCTAGAACTAGAGAGCATAGTTTCAGAATAAGGGGTTGTCCATTTAAAACGGAAATGAGGAGGAATTTCTTCTCTCAGAGGGTCGTGAATCTTTGGAATTCTCTACCCCAGAGAGCTGTTGAGGCTGTGTCATTTAATATATTTAAGATGGAGACAGACAGATTTTTGAACGATAAGGGAGTCAAGGGTTATTGGGGAGTGGACAGGGATCTTATTGAATGGCAGAGCAGGTTCGAGGGATCAAATGGCCTACTCCTGCTCCTATTTCTTATGTTCTTTTGTTATGATCTAGAATGCACTGCCTGAAAGGGTGGTGGCACAAATTCAATCGTGGCTTTCAAAATAGAATTGGATAAGTACCTGAAGGAAAATAATTTTCAGGGCTACGGGGAAAGGGCGGGGGATTGGGACTAGCTGAGGAGCTCTTGCAGAGAGCTGGCAGAGCTCGACAGGCCAATTGGCTTCCTTCTGTGCTGTAACCATTCTAAGATTCTTTGAGTCTACAAACTCACCAAGATCCAATATAAATCAATCAGCGATTAACCTGAAAGTAGTTGATGATCCCTTTAAATAGCGCTGCTAGTCGGGGGGCTCCTTCCTGCTGCTGAATGCATGTTCACCTGTGCATGTTTAAGAGAAGGTGTTGCTGGAGTGTTGAGGTCGAAAATAGCAGTGCTGACATCAAATCAGTGTTACACACTGATTGACATCACAATCTGCCTACTCTGCATACTCCAGGTGCACGCACCCAGCACCTGCACAAACAACCTCACCAAAATGGCATCTGATGCTGCCCGCACCAGAAGTGTGTGCGCAAGGTGCGGACACCATTTTTAGACCAAAACGGCACCCAAAGTGCTGAAAACTCGGGTGTGCCAGAGCCGAATTTTGCAGCCTTAATCTCCCGTGTTACCCGCCAGCTATACAAAGTTTCTAGTAAACTGTGAGAGGCTGCATATTCATATTCCATGGTCACCTGGGTGTGTATCAGAGATCTAAACAGTTGGAGGAATTGCGTGGGGGAAACCCAGAAGTCAACTGAATGGGTCGGAATCTACAATCGTAACTCAATTGCAGTACCTAATGTTGGTTTCCGGGTTTCGATTCTTCAAGCTGTGCAGCAGCATGATGAAATAGCAATGCATTTGGAAAGCAATGACAGGATCAGTCCAAGTCAGCATGGACTTATGAAAGGGAAATCATGCTTGACAAATCTTCGAGAATTTTTTGAGGATGTAACTAGTAGAGTGGACAAGGGAGAAGCAGTGGATGTGATGTATTTGGACTTTCAAAAGGCTTTTGACAAGGTGCCACACAAGAACATAAGTAGATAAGAACATAAGAATTAGGAACAGGAGTAGGCCATCTAGCTCCTCGAGCCTGCTCCGCCATTCAATAAGATCATGGCTGATCTGGTCGTGGACTCAGCTCCACTTACCCGCCCTCTCCCCGTAACCCTTAATTCCCTTATTGCTTAAAAATCTATCTATCTTTGACTTGAAAACATTCAATGAGCTAGCCTCAACTGCTTCCTTGGGCAGAGAATTCCACAGATTCACAACCCTCTGGGAGAAGAAATTCTTTCTCAACTCGGTTTTAAATTGGCTCCTCCGTATTTTGAGGCTGTGCCCCCTAGTTCTAGTCTCCCCCACCAATGGAAACAACCTCTCTGCCTCTATCTTGTCTATCCCTTTCATGATTTTAAATGTTTTTATAAGATCACCCCTCATCCTTCTGAACTCCAAGGAGTAAAGACCTAGTCTACTCAATCTATCATCATAAGGTAACCCCCTCATTTCTCGAATCAGCCTAGTGAATCGTCTCTGTACCCCTTCCAAAGCTAGTATATCCTTCCTTAAGTAAGGTGACCAAAACTGCACGCAGTACTCCAGGTGCGTCCTTACCAATACCTTATACAGTTGCAGCAACACCTCCCTGCTTTTGTACTCCATCCCTCTCGCAATGAAGGCCAACATTCCATTTGCCTTCCTGATTGCCTGCTGCATCTGCAAACTTACCTTTTGGGATTCATGTACAAGGACCAATTGTGGAGCAGTGGAGGCGTGTCCTGCACAGTAGGAGCTGAGCTGCAGTGAGGAGAGCAGCTATCAACTTTTGCTCCTGCCTGGAGAGCCCTGAGAACAGCCCAGGAAGAGAAGGAAGGAAGGGGCTTCACCACCAACTTTCACCCAGAGGGAGAGGAGGAGAAAAGAAAACTTTCCAACTTTTTACCATTTCTGCAAGGAGTTGGAGAGAGGGGGAAAAGACCAACAACAACAACATCCAGTGTGGAAGGAGGGAGACTCTACTATTTCTACAGGTGGGTGTATTGATGCATTTCCCAAAAGACTTTGTTATATCGGTGGGGGGAGGAAAGAAGACCACTGAGGGCCGGAACATCGCGGGGGGTGTGTGTGTGTGGAAAGTGTGTGTGGGGGCCTTGCTTACAACTAGGCCCCACACACAACTGAACCCCCCGCCATTGCCTAGCCTGGGATAGCTGGAGCTACCAGGCTGAAGATTTCTTTAATCACCCACTGAACATCGTTAGGAGTGTGTGCCTGGTGGCTCTAGCTGCCCCAGGTGAAGACGTCTTCTCCCCCCACCTGAAGACCAATCCAAAGACTGTGTTTTTGTGTTTTGCCATCTGGGGAGTGCACCCACCCACAGCTGCGAGGGGAGACCTGCCCTCGCAGTTCCCCCCGCCCTTCCCACCCCCCTCTCTCTTTCTCCGTTGCTCTCTGTTTCTCCCCTCTCTCTCTGAGACCCCTTCCTCCTAAATTAAAAAAAACCCAACAAAACAATTGAGACAACTGAGCAGAGGGAGCAAGGCCCCTCCCCAATTGCCAACTAGGGGAGAGGTGCCTCGTTAAGAGCTCCTCTGCTCAGTCTTTTAGATAAGAGGACAATTAAGACCATTAAGGCCTGTGACTTTGGGGTGGGTGTATCCCTTAAAGGGACCCCGTGATGGCGACCCCATCCACGCCGGTGACAGGGCCAGCGAAGACATATGCGCAGGTGGCAACCGCTTCCACGGCACCTCCTGCGCCACCCGCTGCCCTGCCACCATTTAGATTAATTACGAGAAAACACGGGGTCAAGAGCTACACTCACCCCACAATGAGCATTGAGGAGTGCGTGCGGGCGATGGCTGGGGTAGTCGGCCCCTCGGCCATTGTCGCGGCCTCCAAGATGTCTGGGAAGGCTGTTTTCTTCCTGGGATCGGAGCGGGTGGTGTCCCTGGCCCTCGAAAAGGGGCTCACGGTGGGCGGGACGTTCCTGCCGGTGGACCCTCTCGAGGCCACCGCGCAGAGGGTCATCGTTTCAAACGTCCCGCCCTTTGTTCCCGCTGAGCTCCTCCTCCCTCACCTACACCAACTGGGGGAGGTAAGGTCAGGGATCAACCTCATACCGCTCGGCCTCAGGGAGAGCAGCCTGCGCCACGTGTTCTCCTTCCGCCGCCAGCTCTTTGTCCGGCTGGCGTGGGAGGAGACGACGGAAGGGCACTTTAATGTGGTGCACGAGGGGACTGCCTACCGCGTCTTTTGGACGTTGGACGGCGTGCGGTGCCATGCCTACAGGGAGGTGGGGCACGTTCGCAAGAACTGCCCCGCCTCCAAGGCCGCCAAACCACCGAAGGCGGCCAAGGCTGGCGCCGCCGCCACCCCTCCCCCTAGTTGCGTCCGCGTGCCGGGAGCCGTAGGTGCACGGGCATCGTCGGAGGCCTTTGTTTTCAGGGCCTCCGGCGGAGGGGAGGGAGAGCGTCCGAACGGAAAGAAGGTGCGGAACAAGGAGAAACATCTAGAGGCGGGTCCCCTCAGTGCGCCAGAAAGATTGACCACCGCGCTCGGCCCAACCCAGCCACCGGCGAGCGCGGGGTGCCCTGAGCCCGTACCCGAGCCCTTGAACAACACCGCAGAGGGGCCCGGGCGCGGGCAAGAAAAGAAAAAGGGGAGGGCGGAGCGGGAGGCCTCGGCAGACATGGAGGTCTCCCTGCCTCAGCGCACCTCCAGCAACAAAAGGAGGCGCCGCTCCGTTGAGGCGGAGGGGGAACAACATCCCTCCGCCGAGGAGTCGGTGCCCGCCGCGTGTCCCGCGTCCCCCACCAGCGCCCCCAAGCAGCGCCGTAGGCGGGAGGAGTCTGTCCCCGGGGAGGGTGAGACAGTCGAGGCTGCCCAGCCTCTGCCTCCCGGGGATGGCGTGGAAGATCTGCCTGTCGTGGGGGGCGTGGGGACCGCGGAGGAATGCATTGCCGCCGGGCCGGGCGTCCCGGGGACTGAGGCGGGCGGGGCCGAAAAGGCCGAGCCTGAGCCCGCCCAGCCAATACCCAACTTCCCCCGGGAGTCGCTCGACCCGGCAGAAACCGAAACAAATGTTTTTTATGACACTGTAGATGCTGGGCCGGGGGGTGGCAGCGGGGAGGGGGAGGAACACCCACCCTCGCCCCTTGCTTTGGAGCTGGAGCACTTGGGGAGCCTGGGGATTTCCTATGGGCGGGTCTCTCCTTGTTCCCCGGTTCCTGGGGCGGAGGGGGAACCCCTTCCGCTGTCATTTCCCGACCCAGCACCATTTTTAAAAGGGTCCAGTGGGGACTCCTCTGCCGACGATCCTGGGGGTGGGATTGGGGCAGAGCCAGGGCCGGTTGGAGTGGCCGGGTCATTTGCCGTACCTTGTGCGGTCGATGGGCCGGCTGCTGGCGGCCACCTCCCGGAGGAGGACGGGGACTCGGTGGGGGACGCGGGTGAAAACCTAGAGACCACCGCCAGCGAGGCGGTGGATCTGCTCGCGGCCGCCGCCGAGACCATCCTCATTCCTGCAAAGGAACTCCGGGACGTTTTGGCCCAGAGCCGGGGTTGCTGCAACCAAGCCCGACTGGCCCTGGAAAAATGGTCCGAGCCAGAGCTGATCAAGGGGTCCGTCCGCGCCGCCGTTAAAACCTTGGCTGCGGGCGGGCCCTTGACAAAGGCTCAACACCTTGAGCTGCGCGAGCTCGAGGGACTCCTCGCTGGGCTGCGGAGGGAGCGGAGTTCAACAAAAGACTCCGCTCCCTCCCCCACAATAGGTTAAGGTAGAGGTTGCACTATGCTTTTGCCATGAAGATAACCATAGCCAGCCTCAACATCAACGGCGGCAGAGGGGCACGCCGTAGATTTGACAATTTTTCGCTCCTGCGGGAGGGGAAATATGCGGTGTGCTTCCTGCAAGAAACCCACACCGTTCCGGGAGACGAAGCCACGTGGCTCCTGGAATGGCAAGGAGAGGTCCGCATGAGCCACCTCACCGCCATTTCTAGTGGGGTGGCTATCTTGCTGGGCCCGCATTTTCAGCCGGAGATCTTGGGGGTCGAGGAGCCCGTGCCAGGCCGCTAGCTGCACGTAACGGTTCGCCTGGGGGACGTGCCGCTCCATCTCGTGAACGTGTACGCCCCTCAGCCCGGCCCGCAGCAAACGCGCTTCTTTGAAGAGGTGTCCGCTCTTCTTGGCTCCGTCGACGTCGGCGACTGCATTGTCCTCGGGGGGGATTTTAACTGCACCCTTGAGGCGAGGGACCGCTCCGGTGCCCCGCAGTGCATGACGGCGATGGAGAAGTTGAGGGACCTGGTCGGGTCCTTTGACTTGGTGGACGTCTGGCGAAATCTCCACCCCAACTCCAGCGCCTTTATTTGGGTGAGGCCTGGAGTTGGATGGTCTAGAGTCGACCGCCTTTACGTGTCTCGGGCGTACGTTTCCTGCGTCCCGGCGGCCTCCATGCGGCCGGTGCCGTGTTCGGACCACCACCTGGTGTGGGCGGAGCTCGCTTCGCTCCGCGCGAGGACGGGGTCCGCGTACTGGCACTTTAACAACCGGCTGCTGGAGGACGTGCGGTTCCAGGACTCGTTCCGTCGATTCTGGTCCGACTGGAGAAGGAAGCAGGGGGGCTTCCCCTCCTTGAGGCTATGGTGGGACGTGGGCAAGGCTCACGTCCGCGTCTTCTGTCAAGAGTACGCGAGGGGGTCGACCAAGAGGCGGGCGGCCATAGTCGGGCGCCTAGAAAAAGAGGTGCTCGACCTGGAAGCCCGTCTCGGTCAAGTCGTCCAGGACCCGGCCCTGCGGACGGTGTACGAAGCGAAGAAGGCCGCGCTGAAGGACCTGCAGCTCGTCGGGTCCCGAGGCGCGTTCGTGAGGTCGCGGATCCGGTTCCTGCGGGATCTGGACCGCGGCTCCCCCTTCTTCTACTCGCTGGAAAAAAGGCAGAGTGTCCGTAAGCAGCTCTTGATGCTGCTGGCCGACGACGGCTCTCTCGTCTCGGATCCGGAGGGCGTCAACAACAGGGCCCGTGAATATTACGGGGCTCTGTTCTCTCCGGATCCGTCCAGCGAGGAAGCGCGTAGAGTTTTGTGGGAGGACCTGCCGAAGGTCAGCCCGGAGGGCGCCGAAAATCTGGAAGCTCCGCTAAGCCTTGCGGAGCTGACCGGTGCCCTCGACCGGCTCTCGAGGGGAAAATCCCCGGGGCTGGACGGGCTGACCGTGGAGTTCCACAGGGCGTTCTGGGACGTCCTGGGGGGCGACTACGCGCGGGTCCTGGGGTAAAGTCTGGCGACCGGGGAGATGCCCCTCTCTTGGCGCAGGGCAGTCATCGTCCTGCTGCCTAAGAAGGGCGATCTCCGCCTCCTTAAGAACTGGCGCCCGGTCTCCCTCCTCAGCACGGACTACAAAATCTTCGCCAGGGCGATGTCTGCTCGCCTTGGTGCCGTGCTGGACCACATGATCCACCCCGACCAGTCCTACACGGTCCCGGGCCGGACAATCCACGATAACATCCATCTGGTCTGGGACCTCATCCATTGTTCCCAGGAGGCTGGTCTGTCGGTCGCCTTCCTATCCCTCGACCAAGAGAAGGCGTTCGACAGGGTGGATCACGACTATCTGCTCGGAACTCTGCGCGCTTTCGGGTTCGGGACGCATTTCGTCGCCCGGATCCGACTTTTGTACGCCGCCGCGGAGTGTCTGATTAAGGTTAACGGGTCCTTGACGGCGCCCCTTCGCTTTAGGAGAGGGGTGCGCCAGGGATGCCCCATGTCCGGCCAGTTATACGCCGTTTGCGTGGAGCCTTTCCTGCGCCTCTTGCGGACGAGGTTGACGGGACTGGCTCTGCAAGGGCCGGGCGTGGAGGTCGTCCTCTCGGCTTACGCCGATGACGTGCTCCTCGCAGTAGAGGATCCCGCTGACCTGCGGAGGATGCGTGAGTGCCAGGAGATTTACTCGGCCGCGTCCTCCGCCAGGATCAACTGAGAGAAATGTTCCGGCCTCCTGGTGGGTCAGTGGCGGGTGGACTCCCTGCCGGAGGAGCTCAGGCCTTTTGCTTGGAGCACGACCCATCTCCTCTATCTGGGAGTCTACCTTAGCCCCGACGAGGGAGCCTGGCCGGCGAACTGGCAGGAGCTGGAGGCCAAGGTCACCGCTCGCCTAGGGCGCTGGACAGGACTGCTCCGAGTGCTGTCCTACAGGGGTCGAGCACTAGTCATAAACCAGCTGGTGGCTGCAATGTTGTGGTACCGGCTGGTCACTTTGACCCCTCCCCCTGCGTTTGTCGCCAAGATACAGAAGAAGCTGGTGGACTTCTTCTGGAACAACAGGAAGCACTGGGTCTCTGCCGCGGTCTTGAGTCTCCCGCTTGAGGAGGGCGGTCAGTCGTTGGTGTGCGTCAGCGCCCAGCTCGCGACTTTCCGTCTTCAGACCCTGCAGAGATACCTTTACGTCGAGCCCCCTCCTAGGTGTTGCGCTCTGGCGAGGTATTTCTTCCGCCAGCAGCGCGACCTCAATTATGACACGCAGCTCCTGTTTGTGAACTTGGGGGGTGCCAGGACCGCCCTCCGGGAGCTGCCTGTCTTTTACAGGGAACTCATCAGGGTCTGGAACAAAGTCTCCACCAAGCGCAGCTCTCCGCCGGCTGGAGTGGCGGCCGTCCTGCAGGAACCGCTGCTCGGGAATCCGTACCTCCACGACTGAGGTTTTATGTGGCGGTCGGAAGAGAGGGCTGTGGCTGGTGAGGTGACCAGGGTCAGGGACCTGCTCGATGGCGGAGGAGCGGGCTGGATGGCGCCAGACACGATGGCGCGGCGCCTAAATTCTGCCAACGTCCGCCACGCGGCCGATGCCATCGAGTCGCTAAAAACAGCTCTGGGCCCTGACTCCGTTAGGTGCATCGAGGAGGCTCAAGCACGTGGGGAGATCCCGTCCGAACTGACCCCCGTCCGGACGGAATTCCTCATCGGCGCCAAACCCCGGAACCTCCCTCGGGGGCCGGCGCCTCACAACTTGAGCCGCCTCGGGGAAATCCCCTCCGTGCCTTTCAGTTCCGCACGGAGGGGTTTCCTGTACGGGCTGCTCCTGCACACCCTCAACTTTGCCATCCTCGCCGGCCGTCCGGACACGCCATGGCGTACCATCTTGCCGTCCGGAGGAGGCGGGGGTCCCCGATGAAAGGCACTCTACGCAGGGGTCCTCCCACTATTCATCGGGGACTTGGCCTGGAGGGTGGTGCACGAAGCAGTGCCGTGCAACAAATTTTTAAGCTGGTTCACGGACTCCCAGGCCGCCTGCAATTTCTGCGGTCTGGAAGAGTCCGTGTTCCATGTTTTTATGGAATACACAAGGTTGCAGCCCCTGTTTTATTATTTGAAGGGGCTGCTCCTGAAATTCTGGCTGCACTTCAGTCCCACTCTCCTGATCTTTGGGCACCCTGTGCGGAGGGGAGCGAGTAGGTCCGAAGGCCTCCTCGTAGGACTGCTCCTGGGCACGGCCAAGGGTGCCATCAGCCGGTCCAGGCAGCGGGCGGTCGAGGGGGTCGTTCAACCTGACTGCCTGCCTCTCTTCCGCTCTTACATCCGGTCCAGGGTGTCCTTGGAGATGGAGCACGCGGTGTCCACCGGTACGCTCGTGGCCTTCCGCGAGAGGTGGGCACCGGAGGGACTGGAGTGCATCATCACGCCCGGCAACCAAATTTTAATTTGATTTTACGTTTTAAAGTTTAATTTGTTTTAATTGCCGGTGCTTTTAGTGTCCCCCTCCCCTTTTATAGGGGGCACTGGAAAAAATTTGATTTTAGCGCCCCAAAAAAGAAAACAAAAAAAAAAGGAAAAAAAAAAAGGGGCCTTGAAAATGTCTGCTGTGTCACCCAGGCGAGTGGCACGGTTTAATGTTTATGTTTATTTTCAGGTAAACTCAAAAGAGTTTCATGCACAAGGATCCAAAATAGTTTCATGCACAAGGACCCCCAGGTCCCTCTGCACCACAGCATGTTGTAATTTCTCCCTATTCAAATAATATTCCCTTTTACTGTTTTTTTTCCCAAGGTGGATTGGTGAGAGATTGGTGTGCAAAATTAAAGCACATGGTATTGGAGGTAATGTACTGATTTGGATAGAGAACTGCTTGGTAGACAGGAAACAGAGAGTCAGAATAAACGGGCCCTTTTCAGAATGGCAGGCAGTGACCAGTGGGGTGCCACAGGGTTCAGTGCTGGGACCCCAGCTATTTACAATATACATCAATAATTTAGATGAAGGAATTGAATGTAATATCTCCAAATTTGCAGATGACACTAAGCTGGGTGGCAGTGTAAGCTGTGAGGAGGATGCTAAGAGGCTGCAGGGTGACTTGGACAGGTTAGGTAAGTGGGCAAATGCATGGCAGATACAGTATAATGTGGATAAATGTGAGGTTATCCACTTTGGTGGCAAAAACAGAAGACAGAATATTATCTAAATGGTGACAGATTAGGAAAAGGGGAGATGCAATGGGACTTGGGTGTCATGGTACATCAGTCAATGAAATTTGGCATGCAGGTACAGCAGGCGGTGAAGAAGGCAAATGACATGTTGGCCTTCATAGCTAGAAAATTTGAGTATAGGAGCAGGGAGGTCTTACTGCAGTTGTGTAGAGCCTTGTGTTCAGTTTTGGTCTCCTAATCTGAGGAAGGACGTTTTTGCCATTGAGGGAGTACAGCGAAGGTTGACCAGATTGATTCCCAGGATGGCAGGACTGACATATGAGGAGAGATTGGATCAACTGGGCTTGTATCCACTGGAGTTTAGAAGAATGAGAAGGGATCTCATTAGAAACATCTGACGGGATTGGACAGGTTAGAGGCAGGAAGAATGTTCCCGTTACTGGGGAGTTCCAGAACCAGGTGTCACAGTCTAAGAATAAGGGGTATGCCATTTAGGACCGAGATGAGGAGAAACTTCTTCACTCAGAGAGTGGTTAACCTGTAGAATTCTCTACCGCAGAAAGTTGTTGAGGCCAGTTCGTTAGATATATTCAAAAGGGAGTTAGATATGGCCCTTACAGCCAAAGTGATCAAGGGGTATGGAGAGAAAGCAGGAAAGGGGTTGAATGATCAGCCATGATCTTATTGAATGGCGGTGCAGGCTCGAGGGGCCGAATGGCCTACTCGTGCACCTAATTTCTATGTTTCTATGTTTCTATGATGCACATCCGCATGACGGGACCAGCTGTATATAAAGAGACAGTCAGAAATGGAAATTGTCGGTGTTCAGGATGGGTGGTGTACATAGAGCCATGGCAGCACCTAGATTCAATGGTGCCTCCCTGAAATTATTGCCGGATGCAGTCAGGATGAGGAGAGATACTTTCCCCCAGCAACGGGAGGAAGAAACCTGCTGTTCTCAGCCAGAAGGCATGGTTGGAGGAAGCTGAGGAGGTGAACAGCAGGAGCATTGTGCTCACGTTACGGATGCAATGTCGGAAGCGTTTTAATGATCTAACAGGTTCGGAAAAGTGTGTACCTTTGCTGATTCAGCTGCATCCTGTGCTTTGAGGTCCCGCTCCCTTTCACACTCTCTGGCTAAGTGTTCTCCATCACATCACTCCTCACACCCGCTCAACTTTCAGCAGTACCCAGCCTTCACTTTCTATGCACTTCATCACCTCCCCATTTATCCATTCATCATTGGCACTCACCCCAATCCTTATTCAATATGATGCACGTGTCTCATAATCACGCCCATCAAATGTGCTGCATCCATCAGATAAATATCTCGCCATCACTCACTCACAGGCCTGTTTTTTCACCTCTTGTAGAAGAGAGCGCAAAACGCAAGGGGGAGGGTCAGGACTGGAGGTGGACAGCCACAAATAGTCCAGCTCACAGATGAGATGAGGATGGAGATCAATGGCACACCTGCATCCCTCTCAGTCAGAGAAGGAGAAACAGGGAGCTCGCAGATAGCTGGTGAGAGAATTACAAACATCTCTTACATATAGATGCTGATTTCTATTCATCAATAATTGAACTGTGAGAAGACAGAGTATGCTGACTGTCAAAATTGTGACATTGCGACAACTAAATCATATCACTTTCTTTTGTCTTCCAGGGCCTTCATGCATACAGCAAGTGTTGCAGGACATCCATGAGGACAATTCTTCAGGACCTCATTCTTTCTGAGGGTTCACCTTCACAGGACCTACAGCCATGCATTAGCGCAGTTACTCACTTCGGTGGGACCACTTTTAGAGTTAGTTGGTGTTTCGCTTGGTGATTCACAACTTAGAAGTGAGCATGAGCAGACACTGGTGTGGAGCTGCGGAGAGTCCCCATTGGGATACACAATCCTCTCCAAGCTCTGCTCAGCTGGACACTGATACTGAAGGAGAATTCTAAAGATGCATCAGAAACTTTGCTAGGTACTGACAGATGTGCCACACACACTATCCACAATAGCGGAGAGGATGGAGGAGTCCAACCCGATCACTAGTGGATTGGTGGCACAGGAAATTGCGAGATTGTCTGCCATGAAGAGAGAGTCAGCCTCCATTGAAATTCAAGCAAGGTTCTCAAACAATTCCATGCAGGCTATGACCATGAGTGTACAGATTTTGGAAACCAACTTGCATGCCACCTTAAACAGGATGACATAGCTTATCCATAGCCTTACAACGTATTACTGATCTTCACTAACCTGCTCTGCAGCAGAGTGGTAGGGGTGATGTGGCAGTGGCCTAGGAGAAGGATGATGGTGAAATTGGACATGGAAGTGGGAACTCCACTCAAAGCATTCCCACTTCTCACCTGTTGTTCCCCCTTAGCCAGTACCCTACATGCTGCCTCATCTCCCGATGGCCGAATCTGCCCCTGCACAGGGACAGGTGGTGCAATCTTTGGGTTGGGCTCTCCCAGGCTCCAAAACACAGAGGGCGTAGGTCAAAAGCATCTCAGCAGTCAGGGCAGGGATCTGAACAGGCTGTCTCTACCTCTGCTCAAGCCACACAGGATGTACCACCTAGAAAATGCTAGAAATTGCCTGTTAAGGCTACCTCTGGTCGCCTTGATAATCAGGTTTGAGTGAAAACCAATATGGTGGATATATTGTGTTTATTCAGAGTTTAGGATGGAATATAACATACGAGTTATACAGCAAAAGCATACGACTGTGACAAGCAGGTCTCTGGCTTATTGCCTCTCTTCCTTTCGTCTAGAACCCCAAGAGTGATTGACTTCAATAAGCGGGTTCCATTCTCGAAAGAGCATTCAACCAGCTCACCCTTGTGTGGTTCTCCCTTCCTGATCTGTCTGAATGAGCCGTAATGGTATTCTTTTATCCTCTTTTTAGGAGTGGGCCTGGGATCGAATTATTGACAAGACAATTCGACCTATGGAGGCTCCCTTAAAAACTAATTTCCAAATGGTATTTCTAGGGCCTGATAGTCTGCATCCCAGAGTATTTAAGGAAGTGACCCTAGAAATAGTGGGTGCATTGGTGGTCATTTTCCAACATTCTATTGACTCTGGATCAGCTCCTGTGGATTGGAGGGTAGCTAATGTAACTGTCACGTATTCAACCATCATTGTAACCCATGTATAAACTGACCTTCGTTGTACACTGTGAGAACAATGACCACTAGGTGGTGAACTTGTGGGAGACACTCCTAGCCTGGACTTTCAGGTATAACAGGGGAACCTCCACCCACCTTCATCACTTGAGTGCTAGTGAATAAAGGTTACTGGTCACAGAGTGACCTTCTCTCAAGTATGGGCCTCGTGTGCATTTATACTGTATAGTATGGACATATCATTGGCGACGAGAAACTGGGATTTGAACCACGTGAGCATGGCCACTAGCAGCACAGACGAGAGGTACTGTGTTGGTGATGATTGGGATGATTTTATTGAGAGACTACAGCAAAGTTTCGTCACTAAGGAATGGTTGGGATAGGATTCGGCCGGCAAACGCTTGACGGTTTGTGGATCCAGGACTTACTCCCTGATGAAGAATCTTCTAGCGCCAGAGAAGTCGGCGGACAAGACGTTTGAAGAGCTCAGTAAGTTAATCAGGGAACACCTTAAACCGGCAAGCAGCATGCACATGGCAAGACACCTGTTTTACACGCACCGGCAGCAAGAAGGGCAAAGCGTTCCAGACTTCATGTCAGACCTCCGGCGACTGGCGAGCCTATGTAAGTTCCCAGATGCATGTAGAGCAGAGATGCTGCGAGACTTTTTTATTGAGGGCATCAGGCACGTTGGGGTTTTCAGGAAACTGATTGAGACCAAAGACTTGACCCTGGAAACGGCGGCCTTGATGGCACAGACATTTATCTCAGGGGAGGAAGAGGCCAGAATGAAGTTTGACAAAAGTCTCGGCTCAAATGCAGCAAATGGACAGGGAGTCAACATTGTTAAAGCAGCACACAGTTCTCCAGGCAGACAAGGGCAATCGGACATGCCCCAACATGTAGTCGAACCCAGAGGCGGAATTCAACAGAGACAATGGCAAGCTGAACGCCGATTCACGCCATCGCAAGGGACAATGCGGCCAGTAATGGGGCCATCAACACCTGTTAATGGTGTGCTTAAGGACAGTTACAGAGACAGTCAGAGACGATCGACTGGTAATGGACCTTTTGTTTCCAGCAACGGCTCATGTTGGAGGTGTGAAGGCACACACCCAGCCAGAGTTTGCAGGTATCAGCAATATACCTGCAGAAATTGCAACGTCAGCGGTCACTTGGTGCGTATGTGCAGGTAGCCTGCAGCCAGGCTGATGTACGAGGAGGACGGGCCCGATGTAAGTCCTACGAGGCCAAATGAACACTGGGGGAAATCGCTGGAAGCTGAAGTTCAGCGAGTTCATGTGGAGCACATATACAGTTCCTACACCAGGACGCCACCGATAATGATGAAAGTGCTCCTCAATGGCATCCCAGTATCAATGGAGCTAGACACGGGGGCCAGCCAGTCCCTGATGAGCATCAAACAGTTCGACAAGTTGTGGGCGTCCAAGATGAGGAGGCCAAAATTATCGCCGATTGACGCTACGGACATACACAAAGGAGATCATTCCGGTGCGAGGCAGCGCCACGGTAGTCGTGACCCACAAAGATTCGGAGAACAGGTTGCCACTCTGGATTGTCCCGGTGGACGGTCCCGCACTACTGGGGAGGAGTTGGTTTGCTGTCATGAACTGGAAATGGGGCGATGTCAATGCAATTTCTTCTGTGGAGCGAGTATCATGCTCACAGATCCTGGACAATTTTGACTCACTATTTCAACCCGGCATTGGCACCTTCATGGGGGCCAATGTAGTGATTCACATAAACCCGGACGCCAGGCCAGTACACCACAAGGCCAGAGCGGTGCCGTACGTGATACGGGAAAAGATAGAAAGCGAATTGGACCGCCTGCTGAGGGAAGGCATCATTTCACCAGTCGAACTCAGTGACTGGGCGAGTCCGATTGTGCTGGTGCTCAAGGCGGATGCGTCAGTCAGGATATGTGGTGATTACAAGGCCACCATCAATCGGATGTCACTCCAAGACCAGTACCCGCTACCGAGAGTGGAGGACCTCTTTGCGATGCTATCCGATGGCAAACTTTTTTCAAAATTGGACCTGACCTCAGCTTACATGACCCAGGAGTTGGCGAGTGAGTCGAAGAGGCTGACCACCATCACGACACACAAGGGGTTGTTTGAGTACAACAGATGCCTGTTCCGGATTCGTTCAGCTGCTGCAATCTTTCAACGAAATATGGAAAGCCTCCTCAAGTCGATTCCAGAGACCGTGGTTTTTCAAGATACCATCTTCATCACGGGTCGCGATACTAAAGAACACCTCCGCAACCTGGAGGAGGTGCTACTCAGACTGGACCCGGTAGGGCTGCGACTGAAAAAGGCGAAGTGCATCTTCCTAGCTCCAGAGGTAGAATTCCTTGGGATGAGGATAGTAGCAGACGGGATCAGACCTACTGCGTCCAAAACGGTAGCTATCCAGAGAGCACCCAGACCCCATAACACATAGAAACATAGAAACATAGAAACATAGAAAATAGGTGCAGGAGTAGGCCATTCGGCCCTTCTAGCCTGCACCGCCATTCAATGAGTTCATGGCTGAACATTCAACTTCAGTACCCCATTCCTGCTTTCTCGCCATACCCCTTGATCCCCCTAGCAGTAAGGACCTCATCTAACTCCTTTTTGAATATATTTAGTGAATTGGCCTCAACAACTTTCTGTGGTAGAGAATTCCACAGGTTCACCACTCTCTGGGTGAAGAAGTTCCTCCGCATCTCGGTCCTAAATGGCTTACCCCTTATCCTTAGACTGTGACCCCTGGTTCTGGACTTCCCCAACATTGGGAACATTCTTACTGCATCTAACCTGTCTAACCCCGTCAGAATTTTATATGTTTCTATGAGGTCCCCTCTCATTCTTCTGAACTCCAGTGAATACAAGCCCAGTTGATCCAGTCTTTCTTGATAGGTCAGTCCCGCCATCCCGGGAATCAGTCTGGTGAACCTTCGCTGCACTCCCTCAATAGCAAGAATGTCCTTCCTCAGGTTAGGAGACCAAAACTGTACACAATACTCCAGGTGTGGCCTCACCAAGGCCCTGTACAACTGTAGCAACACCTCCCTGCCCCTGTACTCAAATCCCCTTGCTATGAAGGCCAACATGCCATTTGCTTTCTTAACCGCCTGCTGCACCTGCATGCCAACCTTCAATGACTGATGTACCATGACACCCAGGTCTCTTTGCACCTCCCCTTTTCCTAATCTGTCACCATTCAGATAATAGTCTGTCTCTCTGTTTTTACCACCAAAGTGGATAACCTCACATTTATCCACATTATACTTCATCTGCCATGCATTTGCCCACTCACCTAACCTATCCAAGTCGCTCTGCAGCCTCACAGCATCCTCCTCGCAGCTCACACTGCCACCCAACTTAGTGTCATCCGCAAATTTGGAGATACTACATTTAATCCCCTCATCTAAATCATTAATGTACAGTGTAAACAGCTGGGGCCCCAGCACAGAACCTTGCGGTACCCCACTAGTCACTGCCTGCCATTCTGAAAAGTACCCATTTACTCCTACTCTTTGCTTCCTGTCTGACAACCAGTTCTCAATCCATGTCAGTACACTACCCCCAATCCCATGTGCTCTAACTTTGCACATCAATCTCTTGTGTGGGACCTTGTCGAACGCCTTCTGAAAGTCCAAATATACCACATCAACTGGTTCTCACTTATCCACTCTACTGGAAACATCCTCAAAAAATTCCAGAAGATTTGTCAAGCATGATTTCCCTTTCACAAATCCATGCTGACTTGGACCTATCATGTCACCTCTTTCCAAATGCACTGCTATGACATCCTTAATAATTGATTCCATCATTTTACCCACTACCGATGTCAGGCTGACCGGTCTATAATTCCCTGTTTTCTCTCTCCCTCCTTTTTTAAAAAGTGGGGTTACATTGGCTACCCTCCACTCCATAGGAACTGATCCAGAGTCAATGGAATGTTGGAAAATGACTGTCAACGCATCCACTATTTCCAAGGCCACCTCCTTAAGTACTCTGGGATGCAGTCCATCAGGCCCTGGGGATTTATCGGCCTTCAATCCCATCAATTTCCCCAACACAATTTCCCGGCTAATAAGGATTTCCCTCAGACGGAGCTGCGTTCGTTCCTGGGGCTCCTGAACTATTTTGGTAACTTTCTTCCCAAATTGAGCACGCTGCTAGAGCCGCTACATGTGCTCCTACACAAAGGTCGTGAATGGGTCTGGGGGGACAGCCAGGAAAGGGCTTTTGATAGAGCATGCAATTTGTAATGCTCCAACAATCTGTTAACGCTATATGACCCATGTAGGAAACTTGTTTTAACAAGCGATGCGTCGTCCTATGGAGTCGGGTGTGTGTTGCAACATGTTAATGCCAAGGGTCAGTTACAGCCGGTAGCTTAAGCCTCCAGAAGTCTGTTCCAGGCAGAAAGGGGCTACAGGATGGTAGAAAAGGAGGCGCTTGCATGTGTATATGCAGGAAAGAAAATGCACCAGTACCTGTTTGGCAGGAAATTTGAGCTGGAGACAGATCACAAACCCCTAACGTCCCTTTTGGTCGACAACAAGGCCATAAATGCAAACTCATCGGCCCGCATACAGAGGTGGGCACTCACGTTAGCCGTCTATGACTATACAATTCGGCACCGACCGGGCACTGAAAACTGTGCCGATGCACTCCCACTACCCACCACCGAGGGAGCAACGAGCATGCTGCTGAAATGGTCATGCTGTTGAAGCTTTCGAAAGTGAAGGCTCACCCGTGACAGCCTGTCAGATTAAGGTCTGGACAAGTAGAGACCCGCTACTGTCTTTAGTCAAGAAATGTGTCCTGAATGGGGACTGGGCAGCCATGTACCAGGCATGCCCTGAGGAATTTAAACCATTTCGCAGGCGCAGGGATGAACTCTCGATTCAGGCCGATTGCCTACTGTGGGGAAACCGCATAGTCATGCCCCAGATGGGCAGAGAGGTGTTCATCAGAGAACTCTACAATGAGCGCCCGGGCATTGTCATGATGAAGGCAATTGCCAGGTCACACGTTTGGTGGCCAGGTAGATGCAGATTTGGAACTTTGTGTTCGCAGGTGCAACACGTGTGCCCAGCTGGGCAATGTGCCCAGGGAAGCCCCCCCTTAGCCCCTGGCCATGGCCCGCCAAGCCATGGTCACACATCCATGTGGACTACGCAGTCCTTTCATGGGAAAACTGTTTTTGGTTGTAGTAGGCGCCTACTCCAAATGGATCGAATGTGATATTTTAAATTCAAGCACATCCTCTGCCACGGTAAAAAGTCTATGGGCAATGTTCGCTGCCCATGGTCTACTGGATGTCTTGGTCAGTGACAATGGCCCGTGCTTCACAACCACTGAATTCCAGGACTTCATGGCAGGCAATTGAATTAACCATGTCAGAACGGCACCGTTCAAGCCGGCCTCAAACGGCCAGGCGGAACGAGCAGTGCAGATAATCAAACAGGGGATGCTCAGAATCCAAGGGGGTTCCCTACAAAGCTACTTATCTCGTTTCCTGTTCGCCTACAGATCCCGACCACACTTGCTCACAGGGGTTCCACCCGCAGAGCTGCTAATGAAAAGGATGCTCAAAACCAGGTTATCCCTTATACACACCACCATGAAAGAAATTGTCGAGAGCAGGCATCAGTCACAATGTGACTGCCATGACAGGAATGCAAGGGCAAGAGGTATCGATGTCAATTACCCTGTTTTGTCCTCAACTACGCTGCAGGGCCCAAATGGCTCACAGGCATGGTGATTGCCAAAGAGGGGAATAGGATTCTGGTAGTTAAACTTACCAATGGACAAATCTGCCGCAAACATGTGAATCAAACAAAAAGCAGGTTCAGCAACCCCACAGAAGAAGCAGAGGAAGAACACGATGTAGAGTTCACTCCACCACAGGTGACCGAACACCGGAAACAAGTGGAGGAGAGCCCAGTCACTGTGGGCAGTCTGGACAGGCCTGAGGCACCGCAAACTGCAGACACTCAGACCAGCGCCCAACAACCGGAGCCCCAACTCAGGCGCTCTACAAGGGAGCGTAAACCACCAGAGAGACTTAACCTGTGATCCCAATAAGACTTTGCGGGGGAGGTGATGTCATGTATTCAACCATCATTGTAACCCATGTATAAACTGACCTTCGTTGTACACTGTGAGAACAATGCCCACTAGGTGGTGAACTTGTGAGAGACACTCCTAGCATGGACTTCCAGGTATAAAAGGGGAAGCTCCACCCACCTTCATCACTTGAGTGCGAATGAATAAAGGTTACTGGTCACAGTATGGGCCTTCCCTCAAGTATGGGCCTCGTGTGCATTTATACTGTATAGTAAGGACATATCAGTAACCCCACTTTTTAAAAAAGGAGGGAGAGAGAAAACAGGGAATTATAGACCGGTTAGCCTGACATCTGTTGTGGGGAAAATGTTGGAATCAATTGTTAAAGATGTAATAGCAGCGCATTTGGAAAGCAGTGACAGGATCGGTCCAAGTCAGCATGGATTTATGAAAGGGAAATCATGCTTGACAAATCTTCTAGAATCTTTTGAGGTTGTAACTACTAGAGTGGACAAAGGAGAACCAGTGGATGTGGTATATTTGGACTTTCAAAAGGCTTTTGACAAGGCCCCACACACAAGAGATTAGTGCGCAAAATTAAGACACATATTATTGGTGATAATGTATTGACGTGGATAGAGAACTGGTTGACAGACAGGAAGCAAAGAGTAGGAATAAACAGGTCCTTTTCAGAATGGCAGGCAGTGACTTTGGGGTACCGCAAGGTTCAGTGCTGGGACCCCAGCTATTTACAATATAAATTAATGATTTAGACGAAGGAATTGAATGTAATATCTCCAAGTTTGCAGATGACACTAAGCTGGGTGGCAGTGTGAGCTGTGAGGAGGATGTTAAGAGGCTACAGGGTGACTTGGACAGGTTAGGTGAGTGGGCAAAAGCATGGCAGATGCAGTATAATGTGGATAAATGTGAGGTTATCCACTTTGGTGGAAAAAACAAGAAGGCAGAATATTATCTGAATGGTGACAAGTTAGGAAAAGGGAAGGTGCAACGAGACCTGGGTGTCATGGTACATTAGTCATTGAAAGTTGGCGTGCAGATACAGCAGGTGGTGAAGAAGGCAAATGGCATGTTGGCCTTCATAGCAAGAGGAATTGCGTATAGGAGCAGGGAGGTCTTACTGCAGTTGTACAGGGCCTTGGTGAGGCCACACCTTGAATATTGTGCACAGTTTTGGTCTCCTAATCTGAGGAAGGACATTCTTGCTATTGAGGGAGTGCAGCGAAGGTTCACCAGACTGATTCCAGGGGTGGCAGGACTGACCTCTGAAGAAAGACTGGATCGACTAGGCTTATGTTCACTGGAATTTAGAAGAATGAGAGGGGATTGTCATGTTTGTAACTGCAATGTAACACCACTGTATTACTGTATACACTCAACTGAGATGCACACCTTGACCACAGGGGGCGAACTTGTGGGAGACATGCCTTACCTGATCACACAGGTATATAAGGGGAGATCCCACACAGGGTCTTCACTTCTGGAGTCCTGTAATAAAGAGTTAAGGTCACAGAGTGGCCTTGTCCCTGGAATGGGCCTCGCGTGGTTTCATGCTGTAAAGTGAAGACTTTACATTGGCAACGAGAAACGGGAATTCACGACCCACGAGAATGGACACCGGTAGCAGAGGAACGGGACTGTGTTGGGGAAGACTGGGATGATTTTGTCGAGAGGCTTCAGCAAAGCTTCGTTACTAAAGACTGGCTGGGGGATGCAGCGGCCGACAAGCGACGGGCTCATCTCCTGACCAGCTGCGGACCAAAGACTTATGCGCTCATGAAGGACTTACTGGCACCCGAAAAGCCGTCGGACAAAACCTTTGAAGAGCTTCGCAAATTAATCGGGGAGCACCTCAAACCGGCGAGCAGCATACACATGGCTCAACACAGATTCTACACCCACCGACGTCGTGAAGGACAGAGCATACCCGACTTTGTAGCGGACCTCCGGCGTTTGGCCAGCCTTTGTAAGTTCACAGACGCCTGCAGGGGAGAGATGCTAAGGGACTTCTTTATTGAGGGTATCGGTCATGCGGGAATTTTTCGCAAGGTAATTGAGATCAAGGACTTGACTTTGGAAGCGGCAGCGTTGTTAGCGCAAACTTTCACGGCGAGGGAGGAAGAGACGAAAATGATTTACGCGCGCAATTCTGCCTCTAACGTGGCAATGGATCTGGGAGTCAACACCATCAATGCTACTCAGAGCCCCGCAGGCAGAAGGGGCAGTCTGACATTTACCAGGCAGCAATAGACCCAAGAGCAGGACCTCAACAGAGACGATGGCAGGCTGAATGGACGTTCACGCCATCACAGTGGACAATGCGGCCCGGGATGGGGCCATTGACATCCACTAATAGGGTACTTAACAGAAATCAAAGGGACAGTCAGCGCGGAATTCCTGGCCATAGTCCCTTTGTCCCCAACAATGGAAACTTTAACTCATGCTGGAGTTGTGGGGGAAACACTCAGCCAGATCTTGCAGATTCCAACAGTTTGTCTGCAGGAACTGCAATTTCAGTGGCCATTTAGCTCGAATGTGCAGAAAACCTGCAACCAGACTAATATATGAGGTAGATGGACCAGAAGAGGGTTCTGTGAGGCAGGATGATTTTTGGGGCAAATCGACGGACGCCGAGGTTCAGCGGGTTCATGCAGCGAATATTCACAGTTCATACACCAAAACGCCACCAATGATGATGAGGGTTTTGTTGAACGATATCCCAGTACGCATGGAGCTGGACACTGGGGTCAGCCCGTCGCTCATGGGCGTTCAGCAATTTGAGAAGCTATGGCCACTTATAGCCAGTAGACCCAAATTAGAACGTATTGAGACACAATTACGGACTTACACCAAAGAAATCATTCCGGTGCTAGGCAGTGCAATGATGGCTGTCACACACAATGGGTTAGTGAACCGGCTGCCACTCTGGATTGTCCCGGGCAATGGTCCTGCACTGTTGCGGAGGAGCTGGTTAGCTGAGATCAACTGGAAATGGGGGGATGTTCATGCAATGTCCTCGGTGGAGCGAAGTTCATGCTCACAAGTCCTACAACAATTTGAGTCACTATTCCAACCGGGCATCGGGACTTTCAAAGGCACTAAAATAGTGATACACATCACCCCGGACGCCAGCCCAGTGCACCACAAAGCCAGAGCAGTGCCGTATGTAATGCGGGAAAAAATCGAGAGCGAATTGGACCGGCTGTTGCGAGAGGGCATCATCTCACCTATTGAATTCATCGTTCCCGTTCTAAAAGCGGATGGCTCTGTCAGGATCTGTGGCGATTACAAGGCCACCATCAATCGGGTGTCCCTACAAGACCAATACCCACTCCCAAGAGCTGAGGACCTCTTCGCCACGCTGGCAGGTGTCAAGCTGTTCACCAAGTTGGACCTCACTTCAGCCTATATGACCCAGGAACTGGCCAATGTATCCAAACTACTGACCACCATCACCACGCACAAGGGACTGTTTGCGTATAACAGGTGCCCGTTTGGCATTCGATCAGCGGCTGCGATTTTTCGATGTAACATGGAAAGCCTGCTTAAATGCATTCCGGGAACGCTCGTATTCTAGGACAACATCCTCATCACGGGTCGAGACACCGAAGAACACCTCCACAACCTGGAGGAGGTGCTACGCTGACTGGACCGGGTAGGCCTGCGACTCAAGAAGTCGAAATGCATGTTCTTAGCTCCAGAGGTTGAGTTTCTGGGCAGGAGGGTTACTGCAGATGGGATTCGGCCAACCGAATCCAAAACAGAGGCGATTCAAACGAGCACCCAGGCCCTGCAACACAACGGAGCTGCGTTCATTCCTGGGACTGTTGAAATACTTCGGGAACTTTCTGCCGAACTTGAGCACGTTGTTGGAGCCGCTACACGTGCTCCTGCGTAAGGGCTGCGATTGGTTTTGGAGGTCCGTCAGGAACGGGCTTTTGATCGGGCGCGAAACCTACTTTGTTCAAACAAGTTGTTGACGCTGTATGACCCCTGTAAATGTTTAGTTCTGACATGTGATGCATCGTCCTATGGGGTTGGGTGCGTGTTGCAGCAGGGTAATGCTGAGGGTCAGCAATAACCTGTGGCTTGTGCCTCCAGGTCGCTCTCTCAAGCAGAATGGGGATATGGGATGGTCGAGAAGGAAGCGCTTGCAAGTGTCTATGGTGCAAAAAAAATGCATCAATAACTCTTCGGTAGGAAGTTTGAATTAGAGACAGACCACAAGCACTCACATCCCTGTTATCAGACAGCAAGGCTGTCAATGCCAACGCATCAGCTCGCATACAGCGGTAGGCTCTCACGCTAGCTGCTTATGACTAGTCCATCCGGCACCGACCCGACACTGAAAACTGCGCTGACGCACTCAGCAGGCTCCCACTGGCCACCACTGAGGGGGCAGCTGAACAAAGCGCTGAGATGGTCATGGCTGTTGATGCCTTTGACAGTGTAGGCTCCCTCATCACAGCCCGCCAGATCAAAATCTGAACAAAGAGATCCCCTCCTATCCTTGATTAAGAAATGTGTTCTGACTGGGGATTGGGCGCCCGCACACGGAGTATGCCCTGAGGAGGTCAGACCGTTCCACAGGCGGAAGGATGAGCTCTCCATCCAAGCCGACTGCCTACTATGGGGCAGCTGGGTAGTCATTCCCCAGAAGGGCATGGAGGCATTCATCAAGGAACTCCACAACGAGCACCCAGGCATTGTGATGATGAAGGCCATTGCCCGGTCACACATTTGGTGGCCTGGAATTGATTCAGACCTGGAACACTGTGTTCGCAGGTGCACGACCTGTGCCCAGCTGGGCAATGCCCACAGGGAGGCCCTGCTCAGCCCGTGGCCCTGGCCCAGCAAGCCATGGTCACGCATTCACATTGATTACGTGGGCCCATTCATGGGGAAGATGTTCCACATTGTAGTAGATGCGTACTCGAAATGGATCGAGTGCATCATCCTGAATTCATGCAAGTCATCCACCACCGTGGAAAGCCTACGTGCGATCTTTGCAACCCATGGCTTGCCAGACAACCTGGTTAATGACAATGGCCCGTGTTTCATGAGCTATGAATTCCGGGAATTTATGTCGGGCAATGGCATCAACCACGTCAGGACTGTGCCGTTCAAGCTGGCCTCCAATGGCCAGGCGGAACGTGCGGTCCAAGTCATTCAGCAAGGTATGCTCAGGATTCAAGGACCCTCTCTACAATGCCACCTATCGCGCCTCCTGCTGGTCTATAGATCCCACCCACATGCGCTCACAGGGGTCCCACCTGCAGAGCTACTCATGAAACGGACACTCAAAACTCGGTTGTCCCTCATTCACCCAGTCCTGACCGACATAGTTGAGGGCAAGCGCAAGTCACAAAACGAGTACCATGACCGTAATTCAAGGGGGAGATGTATAGAAATAAATGATCCTGTATTCGTCCCCAATCACGACATGGGGCCCAAATGGCTTAAGGGTACTGTAATTGACAAAGAGGGGAATAGGATCATCGTGGTAAAACTCAACAATGGCCAGATATGCCGGAATCATCTGGACCAAGTAAAAAAAGGGTTCAGCGGGGACACGGAGGAACCTGAAGAAGACCATGAGATGGAGCTCACACTACCGCCAGCGAACGTGCAACAAGAGCAATCGGAAGAATGCACAGTCCCTGAGGTCAGTCCGGACAGGCCGGAATCACCACAGGTGACAGACACTCACGTCAGTGTCCAACAACCAGAGCCCCAACTGCGGCGCTCCACGAGGGAGCGTAGACCACCTGAAAGACTGAACCTATGATCCCAGTAAGACTTTGGGGGGGGGGGGGGAGAGGAAGGTGATGTCATGTTTGTAACTACAATGTAACACCACTGTATTACTGTATACACTCAACTTAGATGCACACCTTGACCACAGGGGGTGAACTTGTGGGAGACACTCCTTACCTGATCACACAGATATATAAAGGGAGGTCCCATGCAGGGCCATCACTTCTGGAGTCGTACAATAGAGAGCTAAGGTCACAGAGTGGCCTTGTCCCTGGAATGTGCCTCATGTGGTTTCATGCTGTAGAGTAAGGACTTTACAGGTCCCGATCGCGGCAACACTCCAGTGGTGTCGCGTTCGAGCACCACATCGAATACCTCGGTGGGCACTTTCGGGAAAAGTCTTATCCTTTTGCAGCTGAAAATCCATGTCCTTGCCACATTTCAGCGGCCTGCACGCTGCAGAGCTCACTGCTGCAAACTCACCTTTACAGTAGCTTCACCCCAACGTTTTCGGCGGAAGTGAGCACCGCTCAAACCAACCCCCCCCCCCCCCCCCCCCACCACCGAGCTCAATATGGCTCGGGAAGGAAAAAGTACCCGACTACGGCGGCCAATCAATATTTTTGATCTGCCGCCCAACCCCGCAGTAACCATTCCTTCAGGGACGGTGAATTTTGGCCCCAGGGTGTCTTCATTCATTTTTTTTTCAATATAAAATTCTAATGTGCGGATCTAGAGACATTCATACTTTGAAATAACCAGAATTTCACTGTGGCCACAATGAAATACAGATTTTCATAAGTTAATTAACCTCAATAATTGCAATTAAATTCAGACCAATATCTTTTTTTTTCATAGCCAATATGTTAGTAACTAAACACAATACAGAGCAGATAAAATAAAACAAAATAACACAGTAAGTTAGAGCAATTTCCATATTCTTTCTCCAAATGCCTTTCCAATTGACTAAAAATACTGAATATAACTGGAGAAACATTCGTTTTTATATTTAACAAATATCACAAATTCTACACAAAAGGAAAAAGAAAGAGGAGCTTCCCTTAGCTTGTAGCTCAGAGAAATTTATGCAGGCAAGGCCACTAAAGAAGATGATGCTTTTTAAACGTTCAAATTGATTTGCTTGCAATAACCAAATTGAAATGACAGTGCTTTGTTACGATTCGAATTGATTTAAAATGAGACCACACATTTTTAATTAAACTACATAAGACAATCACAATCTTTTTTAACTGTAATCCAATTAAAATGTCAAATTCATCATTTTTTTTAGCAACTGTATCTTCAAGGCTGAAGTTTTATCTTTTGTTAAACAACCCGTCTTTTGTGCATTTCATGGCTCCACAAAGGATCGGCAAGAGATTGTAGAGGGACATGTTTGGGGGCCCAGGAGAGGCACGAGTTCGGGACCCAGAAGAGGCGAGGGCCCAGGGGCAGCACAAACCAGCCCCACTGTGATATGTGTACGCACTAGGCCCGTGCTGCAGAGCTGGTCTGCAGTTGTCTTGGGTAATCCTTGCCACTGGACTAAGACCTAGCTCTGTCAAGCCCGTGTGGTGGCTGGTGTGCAATGGCCACCACACGTTAAAAAAATCCACGCACAGGCATCTTCCACCCTTCAAGATTTAATTCGGGAGCAGGAATATTCCTTGAAACACCTGTGAACTTTTTGATGTGGAAGCAAGTCATCCTTGACTCGAGGGACTGCCTATGATGATGATGATGAAATCATAATCAAAATAAATCCACATCTGCATCGAACTTAAAATCTACTTCAATTCTAGGTACATAATGAACATTTTAACACTCAATTTATTTATACTTTCGTAACCTTCCCAGATCCAGTACATTACAAAAAGTTAAAAAAATACTTTCTGCTCTCTGTCCGAAAAGGTGGGCGGAGCTAAAACTAACTTACAGACACACTGCTTTCTTTTTAAAAGACAGGCTTTCAGACAAATGAAAAATTCTGTAACTCCCCAAACATTCACAGTCAGGAAAGCTTCCACACAAACACACACTTTCATACAAACTGGAAACCTTTCACCAACTCTACCCTTGAGAGCAATCTATACCCAAGGTACAACTTTTATCCTTGAGAGCAATCTATACCCAAGGAGCTACGACTTACCTAACGGTCGTTCTTTAGTTGCTATACCCACAGCCAATCTCATGGTTCTGATCCTCAACTAGGCTTGGCGACTTCCCAACCCAAACACCGACCTCCCTACCTAGTGGGTGGTAAAGTAAACATACTCACCCGTTCTTTGATATCAGCATTCAACACAGTACCAGTTGTTGGGGCCAAGGGGCTCCTGTTGACGACATTAATTGTTGTGTTAATAATAAACCACTCTCGAGTCTACTGAGTCCAGAAGGTAAAGAGTTTATTCAAACGAAAACAAGGGAGTGATTCTCAGTTACCCGAGTTACCACATTCAACAATACAGAGTTTGCAGCATTCTTTTATAGTACACAAGTTACTGTAATTTGGGTTGTTTTGCAACAGTCATAAATCAATACACATTGTTTCAACACTTATACACCAATGGAGTTATTCAAGTCCAGCTGGTGCCTCTGTTATCTAGCCTGGGCCTTCCATTCCCATGACACACAGGCTGGCCTTCATTTCCTTATCTTCTTGTTCTGCTCATAACAATGAATAATTTTCCCAAGCTTCCTGTAAAGTCCTTACTCTACAGTATGAAACTACACGAGGTTCATTCTGGAGACAACGTCACTCTGTGACCTTAACTCTTTATTCACAGGACTCCAAAGACGATGACCCTGCATGGGACCTCCCTTTTTATACCTGTGTGATCAGGTAAGGAGTGTCTCCCACAAGTTCACCCCTTATGGTCAAGGTGTGCATCTAGGTTGAGTGTATGCAGTAATACAGTGGTGTTACATTGTGGTTACATACATGACATCACCTCCCCCGCCAAAGTCTTATTGGGATCATAGGTTTAGTCTTTCAAGTGGTCTACGTTCCCTCGTGGAGCGCCGCAGTTGGGCTCTGGTTGTTGGACACTGACGTGAGTGTCTGTCACCTGTGGTGATTCTGGCCTGTCCGGGCTGACCGCAGGGATTGTGCATTCTCCTGATTGCTCTTGTTGCTCGTTCACTGGCGGTGTTGTGAGCTCCATCTCATGGTCTTCTTCAGCTTCCTCAGTGTCGATGTTGAACCTTTTTTTTACTTGGTCCAGATGTTTACGGCATATCTGAACGTTGTTGAGTTTTACCAAGATGACCCTGTTCCCCTCTTTGTCAATTACAGTACCCTCAAGCCATTTGGGCCCCATAGCGTGATTGAGGACGAATACAGGATCATTTATTTCTATACATCTCCCTCTCGAATTATGGTCATGGTAATCGTTTTGTGACTTGCGCTTGCCCTCAACTATGTCGATCAGGACTGGGTGAATGAGGGACAACCGAGTTTTGAGTGTCCATTTCATTAGTAGCTCTGTGGGTGGGACCCCGGTGAGCGAGTGCGGTTGGGATCTATCGTCCAGCAGGAGATGCGATAGGTGGCATTGTAGGGAGGGTCCTTGAATCCTGAGCATACCTTGTTTAATGATTTGGACCGCACGTCCCGCCTGGCCATTGGAGGCCGGCTTGAACGGCGCAGTTCTGACGTGGTTGATGCCATTGCCCAACATAAACTCTCGGAATTCGTAGCTTGTGAAACACGGGCCATTATCACTAACCAGGATGTCTGGCAAGCCATGGGTTGCAAAGATCGCACGTAGGCTTTCCACGGTGGTGGATGACGTGCATGAATTCAGGATGATGCATTCGATCCATTTCGAGTACGCATCTACCACAATAAGGAACATCTTACCCATGAACGGGCCCGCGTAGTCAACATGAATGTGTGACCATAGCCTGGTGGGCCAGGGCCATGGGCTGAGCGGGGCCTCCCTGGGGGCATTACCCAGCTGGGCACACGTCTTGCATCTGCGAGCACAATGTTCCAGGTCTGAATCAATTCCAGGCCACCAAACGTGTGACCGGGCAATGGCCTTCATCAGCACAATGCCTGGGTGCTCGCTGTGGAGTTCCATGATGAATTCCTCCCTGCCCTTCTGGGGCATAACTACCCGGCTGCCCCATAGTAGGCAGTTGGCTTGGATGGAGAGCTCACCCATCCATCTGTGGAATGGTCTGATCTCCTCAGGGCATGCTCCGTATGCGGGCGCCCAATCCCCAGTCAGGACACATTTCTTAATCAGGGATAGGAGGGGATCTCTGTTTGTCCAGATTTTGATCTGGCGGGCTGTGATGGGGGAGCTTGCGCTGTCAAAGGCATCGACAGCCATGACCATCGCGGCTCTTTGCTCCGCCGTCCCCTCAGTGGTGGCCAGTGGAAGCCTGCTGAGCGCGTCAGCGCAATTTTCAGTGCCGGGCCGGTGCCGGATGGAGTAGTCATAAGCAGCCAGCATGAGAGCCCATTGCTGTATGCGAGCTGATGCATTGGCATTGATAGCCTTGCTGTCTGACAACAGGGATGTTAATGGCTTGTGGTCCGTCTCTAATTCAAACTTCCTACCAAAGAGGTACTGATGCATTTGCTTTTACACCATAGACACATGCAAGTGCTTCCTTCTCGACCATCCCATATTCCCGTTCTGCTTGAGAGAGCGACCTGGAGGCATAAGCCACAGGTTGTAGTTGACCCTCAGCATTGCCCTGCTGCAACACGCACCCAACCCCATAGGACGATGCATCACATGTCAGAACCAATTTTTTACAGGGGTCGTACAGGGTCAACAACTTGTTTGAACAAAGTTGGTTTCGCGCCTGATGAAAAGCCCGTTCCTGACAGTCCCCCAAAACAATCGCAACCCTTACGCAGGAGCACGTGTAGCGGCTCCAAAGTGCTCAAGTTCGGCTGAAAGTTCCCGAAATAGTTCAACAGTCCCAGGAATGAATGCAACTCCGATGTGTTGCAGGGCCTGGGTGCTCGTCGAATCGCCTGTTTTGGATTCGGTGGGTCGAATCCCATCTGCAGCAACCCTCCTGCCCAGAAACTCAACCTCAGGAGCTAAGAACACGCTTTTAGACTTCTTGAGTCGCAGGCCTACACGGTCTAGTCAGCGTAGCACCTCTTCCAGGTTGTGGAGGTGTTCCTCGGTGTCTCGACCCGTGATGAGGATGTCGTACTGGAATACGATCGTTCCAGGAATGGATTTAAGCAGGCTTTCCATGTTTCGTTGAAAAATCGCGGCCGCTGATCGAATGCCAAACGGGCACCTGTTATAAACGAACAGTCCCTTGTGCGTGGTGATGGTGGTCAGTAGTTTAGATTCGTCGGCCAGTTCCTGGGTCATATTGGCTGAAGTGAGGTTCAACTTGGTGAACAGCTTGCCGCCTGCCAGCATGGCGAAGAGGTCCTCCGATCTCGGGAGCGGGTATTGATCTTGTCGGGACACCCGATTGATGGTGGCCTTGTAGTCGCCACAGATCCTGACAGAGCCATCCGCCTTTAGGATGGGAACGATGGGGCTCGCCCAGTCGCTGAATTCAACAGGCGAGATGATGCCCTCTCTCAACAGCCGGTCCAATTCGCTCTCGATCTTTTCATGCATCACATACGGCACCGCTCTGGCTTTGTGGTGCACTGGCCTGGTGTCCGGGGTGATGTGTATCACTACCTTAGTGCCTTTGAAAGTCCCGACGCCAGATTGGAATAGTGAATCGAATTGTTGTAGGACTTGAGCACGAACTTCGCTCCACAGGTAACATTGCGTGAACATCCCCCCATTTCCAGTTCATCTTGGCTAACCAGCTCCTCCCCATCAGTGCGGGACCATTGCCCGGGACATTCCAGAGCGGCAGCCGATTCACTAACCTATTGTGTGAGACAGCTAACATTGCACTGCCTAGCACTGGAATGATTTCTTTAGTGTAAGTACTTAATTGTGTCTCAATAATTTGGGTCTACTAGCTTTAAGTAGCCATAGCTTCGCAAATTGCTGAACGCCCATGAGTAACTGGCTGGCCCCAGTGTCCAGCTCCATGCATAAAGGGATACCGTTTAACAATACCCTCATCATCATTGGTGGCGTTTTGGTGTATGAACTGTGAATATTCGCCACATGGACTCGCTGAACCTTGGCGTCCATCGATTTGCCCGAAAAGTCATCTGCCTCAAAGAACCCTCTTCTGGTCCATCCGCCTCATATATTAGTCTGGTTGCAGACTTCCTGCACATTCGAGCTAAGTAGCCACTGAGATTGCAGTTTCTGCAGATAAACTGTTAAAATCTGCAAGATCTAGCTGAGTGTTTTCCCCCACACCTCCAGCATGAGTTAACGTTTCCATTGTTGGAAACAAAGGGACTATGGCCAGGCATTCCGCGCTGACTGTCCCTTTGACTGCTCTAAAGTACCCTATTAGTGGGTGTCAATGGCCCCATCCCAGACCGCATTGTCCACTGTGATGGCGTGAATGTCCGTTCAGCCTGCCATTGTCTCTGTTGAAGTCCTACTCTGGGGTCCATTGCTGCCTGGGGAGTGTCGAACTGCCCTGCCTGCCTGCGGGGCTTTGAGTCGCATTGATGATGATGACTCCCATATCTATCGCCGCGTGAGAGGCAGAATTGCGCGCGTATATTATTTTTGTCTCTTTCTCCCCCACCATGAATGTTTGAGCTATCAACGCCGCCGCTTCCAAGGTCAAATCCTTGTTCTCAATTCATTTGTGGAAAATTCCCCCATGACCAATGCCCTCGATAAAGAAGTCCCTTAGCATCTCCCCCCTGCAAGCGTCTGTGAACTTACAGAGGCTGGCCAAACGCCGGAGGTCCGCTACGAAGTCCGGTATGCTCTGTCCTTCATGGCGTCAGTGGGTGTAGAATCTGTGTCGGGCCATATACATGCTACTTGCCGGTTTGAGGTGCTCCCCGATCAATTTGCTAAGTTCTTCAAAGGTTTTGTCCGCTGGCTTTTTGGGTGCTAGTAAGTCCTTCATGAGCACGTAAGTCTTTGGTCCGCTGCTGGTCAAAAGATGAGCCCTTCACTTGTCGGCCGCTGCATCCCCCAGCCATTTTTTCATGACGAAGCTTTGCTGAAGCCTCTCGACAAAATCGTCCCAGTCTTCCCCAACACAATACCGTTCCTCTGTGCTACCGGTGGCCATTCTCGTGGGTCATGAATTCCTGTTTCTCGTCGCCAATGTAAAGTCCTTACTCTACAGTATGAAACTACATGAGGCACATTCTGGGGACAAGGTCACTCTGATCTTAATTCTTTATTCACAGGACTCCAAAGTGTGGGAACACCCTTTTTATACTTGTGTGATCAGGTAAGGAGTGTCTCCCACAAGTTCACCCCTTGTGGTCAAGGTGTGTATCTAGGTTGAGTGTATACAGTAATACAGTGGTGTTACATTGTGGAGACATACATGACACTTGCGAATAAAATTTTATTTTTTGCAAGCTTCTAAATAAACTAGCTGTCTCTAAAGATATCTGCAGTCAAGTATCCCAGCATTCCTTGGTGAAGAACCATTACCCTCTACAGCATTTATTTCAAAGATACACTTTACTAACAACTCAAGCATTGCTGTTATAATGTTAGCCTGGCCCCATTTGTCCCACTTCAGATACTTTAGGCAGTGTGTGAGGCTTGTGGTGCAGTTAGTGGTATATGGCATTTGAAGATGCATTCACTGACCTTGACGACACATGTGAGGTCATTAAACTACTTGCGGCACTGGATCCATATCCTGGGGGAAAATCTGGTGGCATTGATCTTTTCAGCAATCTTCTCCCACTGCCTTCGAACAGTGGGGCCAAAATTCAGCCTCCCAAAAATGCCTCCTACCGCCAGAAAGCGGTGGCCACATGGCGGAGTCGAATGGCCGCCAATTTGGGGTCCAATGGCCACCACTACCGAAATTCTCCTCGGTGCTTTTTCCACTGCCGCCCCGCTACTGATGACCTCTCATAAGTGCATCATCAAAGCTCGCACCGCCGATCTCCTGCACCTCAATCGAAATTCACTGTAAAAAATCTTCGGGACGCCGAGCGGTATGCCCGACAGTTTTTTCTGTAGGTGCATTGTGTTCGCTGTGTGTGCAACATGGCTGTGCAGCAGCCATCCAAGAGGAGGGTGCACTGCTGCGGCCGCCATTTTTTTTGTGGGCTGTCTGGCAGGTAATCCGACAATTATGCCCCCGAGTTCGGCATCCCATCTTGGGTGCCAGGCTGCTGGCCCAGTCGAAACCCTCCCTAGTGGCCCAGTGGACCTAACAAAAAGAATCGCAGAGTTCACAGCGGCTCTCCCCTTTAAGTGAAGGGGAGAGACGTGGTGACGCACAAGCGTCATGACATCATCAGTGCTACGCTCATGACTGACAGCGGCAGAGACTCTGTCCTGCCTTCACTTCCACCCCTCTAGTGTGCTCACCGCCGCACTACCGCCCTCATTTTAAAAAAAAGTTTGTTCATCTTTATTTCAGGTTTGGCTTTTCCCCATGTGAGTGCTCCAATCTTTACGTTTCTCTCTAACATTTTCCAATATTTTGAATTTTACGAGCTTACCTACTTCTTTGTTAACTGTCCGTGAGAATGCTACATTTTGATTGGCTGCTTAGACAGCTTGTTGATGTCACAACAGCTCGCGCTATGGGATTCCCATTATACTTCGTTGATTTGAATTACACCTCGGAAAACCCGAACTTCTCAACACAGAGATCACGAGATCTTTGTGCGAAGCTTACTTCAGGGCCAGTGGCACACGCCTTTGCTTTGCCACTGACTGCAAATGTCAGACCTTTGTTTTATTTCAATAATATTTTTAGATTAAATATTGGCTGCAAGAATGTACACAGCAGAAGACCAGACCTTATAATTAGAGTAGATGACTTGTAGTGGGTTAAAGCTACATAAAGAATGGTCACTGTTAGAATCTTCATTTTTGAGTTAGGGTAGATGTAAAATTAGCTTACATCTCTTTGTCTTCCCTTTTACTGACTATCTATCGGATTTTAAAATCCACGTTTGGCCTCAATGAATCAGTACTTCTTAATTTACCTCATCTTCTCTCCTAATCTTTTCAACCTTAGTACTGTTCTGTACATTAGGAATAACAAGTTGCATTTATATAGCACCTTTAATATGGTGAAACTTCTGCAGAACATCATGGTAGAAAGGGAATGGTCACCAAATAGAAATTAGGAAAGGACTTGAGACATGTCGAAAAGGCAGATCTTAAGGCGGTGTTAAGGTGAGGGGAGATGTAGTAAGAGAAATCCAGAATGCATTCTGGCCTCATGAGCATCCCCCACTTTAATCCCCCCACTATTGGCAGCCGTGCCTTCAGTTGCCTACCCCCTAAGCTCTGGAATTCCCTCTCTAAATCTCTCTGGGTCTTCACCTTTCTCTCCTCCTTTAAAACGCTCCTTAAAATCTACCTTTTTGACCAAGCATTTGTTCATCTGTTCTAATCTCTCCTTATGTGGCTCGGTGTCAAATTTTGTTTTTATTACACTCCTGTGAAGGGCTTTGGGATGTTTTACTACGTTAACAGCATTGTATAAATGCAGGTTGTTATTGTTATTGAATGTAGGGCCATAGTGATTGGAGTCTCTGCCACCAATAATAGAGCAAAGAGAGATAATGACAGTAGGTCAGAGCTGGAAAAGTGGAGAGATGTTGCTGGGATATCGGGCTGGAGGATTTTGCTGAGGTGGAGCGGTGCAAGGCACTGGAGGGATTTGTAAACAAGGAGGAGGTTTGTGAAATCAAGGTATGACAAGTCAGTTGAGTTTTGTGACTATGGAGTGATAGGTGATCAGGAGCTAGTATGGGATCAAATGCATGCAACAAAGCTTTTGATGACTGGAATTGGAGATTGAAGAAATTTGAGTGTGGTGGTGATTAAGTCATAGATGAGGGTTTCAATGGCAGTGAAGTAAAGTCTGAGATGGGCAACTCACAACAACAAAAACTAAATGGGGTCATTAAAGTATGAAGAATTCTCTATCAGGCTTTTGACAATAAGAAGATAATCTTAATAGTGAGGAAAAAGCAGAGGAATAGGACTAACCGGACAGCTCTTTCAAAGAGTCAGCACAGGTACGAAGGGTCGAAAGTGCTGCATCATTCTATAATTCTCCTCTGGCCTCCACTTTTTCTGACTGGCCTGCCTCTATTTTAATATTTGGTCTGCTTCTGTGGGCTCAGCTTTCTGTTCCCCCACTGCAAATATTTATCCTCTGCTGAACTTTGATATGTTTCTACTGGTCCCCATCCTGCTCTGGATTCTTCTCCCTTGCTGCTGAATGATTTCTGCTTTTCTACTTCCCACTTGCTTCCTGTGGCCGCTGACTCCACTTCTGCACCTCCGAGGCACTCAAAATCCAAGAAATTAAATATTAGAATTTTGGCACATCGAGAATCTGCGAAAGCATGTGAATACAGGAATAACAGGGTCACCAAAAAGAATACTCCTAACATGTCAGGGAATTTCTGAGGACACATCTAAAGTGACATAAGAAGCTCAGTAGTGATGATCCTATTGAAAAGCCGAGGCATATTCACACTGGAGACAGTGTGTGCTGCATCTAACAAGCACCAGTCTGACAAAGCAGTATCACAAACCACCCCACAACATATTGTTGTTTTTTCAATGGAAGAAATATTTGCTCATAATAATGTAAGTAACAGTTGCCATCCTACATAACAGTATGTGCTGCTTATCTTTGTAATTTATAGGTTGACTATTCTCAAATTTATTTTAGTCATTTATGAATCCGTCGTTAGCTCCTTATAAGTCAATAACAGAAATCAAACTGCATTGTTAATATATTTTCTTTAAAAAATTGTGTATATGTTATGATGTGCTACTTAAAAAAATTGTGTGATTAGTTATTTTAGAATATACTTACCATAAAAAGGTATAGGTAGTATATTAATATCAGAGATGAATGACAGACAGGAATCTACTCTTAAGGTATTAAAGTATTTTAAGATGGTATTACAGTTCCCATTTGTTTATTTGGCAGCGAACTGCAATCTCTTACATATGAGTAGGATGACCTGAAACAAGCAGCTTAAGGGTTCTGATACTGATACTGCTTATGACAAGTCAATTATATGCATGTGCAAATATCAGTGAAACATTTCGACCAATGTGTAGTGTTCTGGCAGTCACTAAAACAATTGGAGATCAATGGGAAAGCAAACTCAGACTGGAATTTCCAAGGTAATACCATTCTGGCTAAATACTGTAAGAGAAAATTCATACATATACTGTTTAAAAAATACAATCCTCCTGAAAGCATAGAATAAATATCAGTACATCGCAGCCTATAGGCACACTACTGGGCTTACTTCAATTTTGACTTACTTCAGTTAAGACCTAAGAAAACATGTGCATCAGTGGGGTGTTTCACATATGCTTATGACATTATATGTATGATGTCATCCAATTCATACTTTTAACAACATATCTTCAAATTAACAAACAATACTTTTAGGTCAAAATGTCTTCTTAAAGTTGACTGAAAATCAAAAAAAATGTTGTATTTTCTGAAGTTAATGGAAAGGAGAATCTCTTGCAGTTGTGGCCAATTCGCTATGCCTGTTTTACTCCCATCAAAGTTGACTTTCACCCCCTCTTTTGTAACATAGATTGAACTTAATGTGGTCTTGTTTTATTGTCAGGCATCTACCAACGTAGAAGATGTTTTTGAAAATATCCTACAGGTTAGTGTCTTAGGGCTCAATTTTCCTCAAGCCCGTTTTCTGGCTTATTGCCAGAGTTGCGCCGCTTATTTAGGTCCAGAAATGCTCCAGAAAATCATTGCCAAACTTTCCCCGGTGTTTCTGCTGTAATCCGGACCCAAGCAGGGGCGGAGCCTGCAGTCTGCGCCGAAAAATGCAGCCGGGCCTTCTGCGTATGTTCGAGAAAAAAACCTCACGTTCGTGACGTCGCTAAAATGGCTGCGCATGCGCAGTAGAGTCCCCGAGTGAGGTGCCTTCCCGGTCCGCTGTGGTCCCCGAGTGAGTGCCTTCCCGGTCCGCTGTGGCCCCCGAGTGAGTGCCTTCCCGGTCCGCTGTGGCCCCCTAGTGAGTGCCTTCCCGGTCCGCTGTGGCCGCCGAGTGAGTGCCTTCCCGGTCCGCTGTGGCCCCCGAGTGAGTGCCTTCCCGGTCCGCTGTGGTCCCCGAGTGAGTGCCTTCCCGGTCCGCTGTGGTCCCCGAGTGAGTGCCGTCCCGGTCCGCTGTGGCCGCCGAGTGAGTGCCTTCCCGGTCCGCTGTGGCCGCCGAGTGAGTGCCTTCCCGGTCCGCTGTGGCCCCCGAGTGAGGTGCCTTCCTGGTCCGCTGTGGCCCCCCAAGTGCGTGCCTCCCCAGTCCACTGTGGCCTCCTGAGTGCATGCCTTCCTGGTCTGTGGCCCCCAAGTGCGTGTATTCCTGGTCTGTGGCCCCCGAGTGCGTGCCTTCCTGGTCTGTGGCCCCGAGTGTGTGCCTTCCTGGTCCGTGGCCCCCGAGTGCGTGCCTTCCTGGTCTGTGGCCCCCGAGTGCGTGCCTTCCTGGTCTGTGGCCCCGAGTGCGTGCCTTCCTGGTCTGTGGCCCCCCGAGTGAGTGCCTTCCTGGTCTGTGGCCCCGAGTGCGTGCCTTCCTGGTCTGTGGCCCCCCGAGTGAGTGCCTTCCTGGTCTGTGGCCCCGAGTGCGTGCCTTCCTGGTCTGTGGCCCCCGAGTGCGTGCCTTCCTGGTCTGTGGCCCCGAGTGCGTGCCTTCCTGGTCTGTGGCCCCCCGAGTGAGTGCCTTCCTGGTCTGTGGCCCCCGAGTGCGTGCCTTCCTGGTCTGTGGCCCCCGAGTGAGTGCCTTCCTGGTCTGTGGCCCCCGAGTGCGTGCCTTCCTGGTCTGTGGCCCCCGAGTGCGTGCCTTCCTGGTCTGTGGCCCCCGAGTGCGTGCCTTCCTGGTCTGTGGCGCCCGAGTGCGTGCCTTCCTGGTCTGTGGCCCCGAGTGCGTGCCTTCCTGGTCTGTGGCCCCCGAGTGCGTGCCTTCCTGGTCTGTGGCCCCCGAGTGCATGCCTTCCTGGTCTGTGGCCCCCGAGTGCGTGCCTTCCTGGTCTGTGGCCCCGAGTGCGTGTTGGTCCTGGTCCGCTGTGGTCCCCGAGTGAGTGCCTTCCCGGTCCGCTGTGGCCCCCGAGTGAGTGCCTTCCCGGTCCACTGTGGTCCCCGAGTGAGTGCCTTCTCGGTCCGCTGTGGCCCCCGAATGAGTGCCTTCCCGGTCCGCTGTGGTCCCCGAGTGAGTGCCATTCCGGTCCGCTGTGGTCCCCGAGTGAGTGCCTTCCCGGTCCGCTGTGGTCCCCGAGTGAGTGCCATCCCGGTCTGCTGTGGCCCCCGAATGAGTGCCTTCCCGGTCCGCTGTGGTCCCCGTGTGAGTGCCATCCCGGTCCGTTGTGGCCCCCGAATGAGTGCCTTCCCGGTCCGCTGTGGTCCCCGAGTGAGTGCCTTCCCGGTCCGCTGTGGTCCCCGAGTGAGTGCCATCCCGGTCCGCTGTGGCCCCCGAATGAGTGCCTTCCCGGTCGCTGTGGTCCCCGAGTGAGTGCCATCCCGGTCCGTTGTGGCCCCCGAATGAGTGCCTTCCCGGTCCGCTGTGGTCCCCGAGTGAGTGCCATCCCGGTCCGCTGTGGTCCCCGAGTGAGTGCCTTCCCGGTCCGCTGTGGTCCCCGAGTGAGTGCCTTCCCGGTCCGCTGTGGTCCCCGAGTGAGTGCCATCCCGGTCCACTGTGGCCCCCGAGTGAGTGCCTTCCTGGTCTGTGGCCCCCGAGTGCGTGTCGGTCCTGGTCCGCTGTGGTCCCCGAGTGAGTGCCATCCCGGTCCGCTGTGGCCCCCGAGTGAGTGCCTTCCCAGTCGGCTGTGGCCCCCGAGTGAGTGCCTTCCCAGTCGGCTGTGGCCCCCGAGTGAGTGCCTTTCCTGTCCGCTGTGGCCCCCGAGTGAGTGCCTTCCTGGTCTGTGGCCCCCGAGTACGTGCCTTCCTGGTCTGTGGCCCCTGAGTGAGTGCCTTCCTGGTCTGTGGCCCCCCGAGTGCGTGCCTTCCTGGTCTGTGGCCCCTGAGTGAGTGCCTTCCTGGTCTGTGGCCCCCGAGTGAGTGCCTTCCTGGTCTGTGGCCCCCCGAGTGCGTGCCTTCCTGGTCTGTGGCCCCGAGTGCGTGCCTTCCTGGTCTGTGGCCCCCCGAGTGCGTGCCTTCCTGGTCTGTGGCCCCGAGTGAGTGCCTTCCTGGTCTGTGGCCCCGAGTGCGTGCCTTCCTGGTCTGTGGCCCCCCGAGTGCGTGCCTTCCTGGTCTGTGGCCCCGAGTGCGTATCGGTCCTGGTCTGTGGCCCCCGAGTGCGTGCCTTCCTGGTCTGTGGCCCCGAGTGCGTGCCTTCCTGGTCTGTGGCCCCGAGTGCGTATCGGTCCTGGTCTGTGGCCCCCGAGTGCGTGCCTTCCTGGTCTGTGGCCCCGAGTGCGTGCCTTCCTGGTCTGTGGCCCCCGAGTGCGTGCCTTCCTGGTCTATGGCCCCCCGAGTGCGAGCCTTCCTGGTCTGTGGCCCCGAGTGAGTGCCTTCCTGGTCTGTGGCCCCGAGTGAGTGCCTTCCTGGTCTGTGGCCCCCGAGTGCGTGCCTTCCTGGTCTGTGGCCCCCCGAGTGCGTGCTTCTTGGTCTGTGGCCCCCCGAGTGCGTGTCGGTCCTGGTCCGCTGTGGCCCCCGAATGAGTGCCGGTCAGTTTGCTCCCTTCCCCGTCGAGCCTCTCCAGTCCCGAGCGAGTGCCGGTCCAGGTTTGCTCAGCTTCCTTCCCCTAGCCCAGGCCGAATGGCCTCCGATTTACTTATCTGCACCGATTTCTTTAACTCTCCGCAAGGGTTTTCTCGGGTGGCCACATACGCTGGCCGAAGCAGAAATGGAGTAACTATCAGCTGGCCAAAGTTCACTAAATGGCCAGAATTGCCGTAGGTGGCTGGTAACGCCCCCTTTGGATGAAAAAAAAAGTACTTAAAATAAACCATAACTAAACGCTGGTGCAAATTGATTGGGGAAACTGAAGATTTTTAAGTTAGGCCAGAAAAAGCAGCCTGCTCCAAAAAAATCACTGGGGAAAATTGAGCCCTAAATGTTGTGCATCCTGGCAACTGTGAAGAATTAATTTGGGTACAAGAAATGCTGTTCAGAATTTAGTAGATTTCAAAAGTAATGAACATGGAGGAATACCATCATAATGTTTAAAGCAGCTTTGTGTGAACAGTGAAATTAGAATAAAACTGCTTATTATGAACCTCTTGTCGAGGCACAGATGCTCTATTATAATAAATAAAGGAGATACATTTCAATAAGATGAATATTTGAAGGCATTTGCAGGTAGGGCATAACAATGTTATAAATTTTAATGAATTCTTCTAGTTACAATGCTGAATTCACAAAGAGAATATCCTGAACGGATGTATTTTTAAGGAGATGTTAATTTGTACTGCAAAAATGGCAACCATGCTCCACCCTTTGTCTATGATTGGTCCCCTTGGAGGATAAGCCACACCCTGAAGTTTCACAAGTATGTGGACTTTGCAAATTGTAACTCGATCCACTTTGATTTCCTTAAGCGGCAGAGGGCAGAGCTCCCTAGAAGACAGCAAGGGCCAGCCAAAATGCCTTACCCCAGTCCAAGTGCATCCTTCCCCCCACCCCACCATAGATGGGGCAGGCATTGTGTACAGATTGTTGACGGGTTTATTGATTATGAAGTGACAGTGTCGTGACTTCTGGATATCATCCAATTCAACTATGTCCCTTGTAGAGGGTTGGAAGAACTCTGCTTTGAGTACTGTTGGGGGGGGATGACTCATCAGGGGAAAGCAGCAGCAGCCAAGTTCATGGCACCGTGGCTGGCTCTGCTGCACAGGAGGGCAGGAAAAAGAGTGGGAGAGCGATAGTGATAGGGGATTCAATGGTGAGGGGAATAGATAGGCGTTTCTACGGCCGCAACCGAGACTTCAGGAGGTATGTTGCCTCCCTGGTGCAAGGGTCAAGGATGTCTCGGAGCGGGTGCAGGACATTCTGAAAAGGAAGGGAGAACAGCCAGTTGTCGTGGTGCACATTGGTACCAACGACATAGGCAAAAAAAGGGATGAGGTCCTACGAAATGAAATTAAGGAGCTAGGAGCTAAATTAAAAAGTAGGTCCTCAAAAGTAGTAATCTCGGGATTGCTATCAGTGCCACGTGCTAGTCAGAGTAGGAATCGCAGGACAGCGCAGATGAATACGTGGCTTGAGCAGTGGTGCAGCAGGGAGGGATTCAAATTCCTGGGACATTGGAACCGGTTCTGGGGGAGGTGGGACCAGTACAAACCGGACGGTCTGCACCTGGGCAGGACCGGAACCAATGTCCGAGGGGGAGTGTTTGCTAGTGCTGTTGGGGAGGAGTTAAACTAATATGGCAGGGGGATGGGAACCAATGCAGGGAGACAGAGGGAGACAAAAAGGAGGCAAAAGCAAAAGACAGAAAGGAGATGAGGAAAAGTGGAGGGCAGAGAAACACAAGGCAAAGAACAAAAAGGGCCACTGTACAGCAAAATTCTAAAAGGACAAAGGGTGTTAAAAAAACAAGCCTGAAGGCTTTGTGTCTTAATGCAAGGAGTATCCGCAATAAAGTGGATGAATTAACTGTGCAAATAGATGTTAACAAATATGATGTGATTGGGATTACGGAGACGTGGCTCCAGGATGATCAGGGCTGGGAACTCAACATCCAGGGGTATTCAACATTCAGGAAGGATAGAATAAAAGGAAAAGGAGGTGGTGTAGCATTGCTGGTTAAAGAGATTAATGCAATAGTTAGGAAAGACATTAGCTTGGATGATGTGGAATCTATATGGGTAGAGCTGCAGAACACCAAAGGGCAAAAAATGTTAGTGGGAGTTGTGTACAGACCTGCAAACAGTAGTAGTGATGTTGGGGAGGGCATCAAACAGGAAATTAGGGGTGCATGCAATAAAGGTGCAGCAGTTATAATGGGTGACTTTAATATGCACATAGATTGGACTAGCCAAACTGGAAGCAATACGGTGGAAGAGGATTTCCTGGAGTGCATAAGAGATGGTTTTCCAGACCAATATGTCGAGGAACCAACTAGGGGGGAGGCCATCTTAGACTGGGTGTTGTGTAATGAGAGAGGATTAATTAGCAATCTCATTGTGCGAGGCCCCTTGGGGAAGAGTGACCATAATATGGTGGAATTCTGCATTAGGATGGAGAATGAAACAGTTAATTCAGAGACCATGGTCCAGAGCTTAAAGAAGGGTAACTTTGAAGGTATGAGGTGTGAATTGGCTAGGATAGATTGGCGAATGATACTTAAGGGGTTGACTGTGGATGGGCAATGGCAGACATTTCAAGACCGCATGGATGAACTACAACAATTGTACATTCCTGTCTGGCGTAAAAATAAAAAAGGGAAGGTGGCTCAACCGTGGCTATGTAGAGAAATCAGGGATAGTATTAAAGCCAAGGAAGTGGCATACAAATTGACCGGAAATAGCAGCGAACCCGGGGACTGGGGGAAATTTAGAACTCAGCAGAGGAGGACAAAGGGTTTGATTAGGGCAGGGAAAATGGAGTACGAGAAGAAGCTTGCAGGGAACATTAAGGCGGATTGCAAAAGTTTCTATAGGTATGTAAAGAGAAAAAGGTTAGTAAAGACAAACGTAGGTCCCCTGCAGTCAGAATCAGGGGAAGTCATAACGGGGAACAAAGAAATGGCAGACCAATTCAACAAGTACTTTGGTTCGGTATTCACGAAGGAGGACACTAACAACCTTCCGGATATAAAAGGGGTCAGAGGGTCTAGTAAGGAGGAGGAACTGAGGGATATCTTTATTAGTCAGGAAATTGTGTAGGGGAAATTGATGGGATTGAAGGCCGATATATCCCCAGGGCCTGAAGGCCGATAAATCCCCAGTGCCTGATGGACTGCATCCCAGAGTACTTAAGCAGGTGGCCTTGGAAATAGCGGATGCATTGACAGTCATTTTCCAACATTCCATTGACTCTGGATCAGTTCCTATCGAGTGGAGGGTAGCCAATGTAACCCCACTTTTTAAAAAAGGAGGGAGAGAAAACAGGGAATTATAGACCGGTCAGCCTGACCTCAGTAGTGGGTAAAATGATGGAATCAATTATTAAGGATGGCATAGCAGCGCCTTTGGAAAATGGTGACATGATAGGTCCAAGTCAGCATGGATTTGTGAAAGGGAAATCATGCTTGACAAATCTTCTGGAATTTTTTGAGAATGTTTCCAGTAAAGTGGACAAAGGAGAGCCAGTTGATGTGGTATATTTGGACTTTCAGAAGGCTTTCGACAAGGTAGAAACATAGAAAGAAACATAGAAAATAGGTGCAGGAGTAGGCCATTCGGCCCTTCTAGCATGCACCGCCATTCAATGAGTTCATGGCTGAACATGCAACTTCAGTACCCCATTCCTGCTTTCTCACCATACCCCTTGATTCCCCTAGTAGTAAGGACTTCATGTAACTCCTTTTTGAATATATTTAGTGAATTGGCCTCAACAACTTTCTGTGGTAGAGAATTCCACAGGTTCACCACTCTCTGGGTGAAGAAATTCCTCCTCATCTCGGTCCTAAATGGCTTCCCCCTTATCCTTAGACTGTGTCCCCTGGTTCTGGACTTCCCCAACATTGGGAACATTCTTCCTGCATCTAACCTGTCTAACCCCGTCAGAATTTTAAACGTTTCTATGAGGTCCCCTCTCATTCTTCTGAACTCCAGTGAATACAAGCCCAGTTGATCCAGTCTTTCTTGATAGGTCAGTCCCGCCATCCCAGGAATCAGTCTGGTGAACCTTCGCTGCACTCCCTCAATAGCAAGAATGTCCTTCTTCAGGTTAGGAGACCAAAACTGTACACAATACTCCAGGTGTGGCCTCACCAAGGCCCTGTACAATTGTAGCAACACCTCCCTGCCCTTGTACTCAAATCCCCTCACTATGAAGGCCAACATGCCATTTGCTTTCTTAACTGCCTGCTGTACCTGCATGCCAACCTTCAATGACTGATGTACCATGACACCCAGGTCTCTTTGCACCTCCCCTTTTCCTAATCTGTCACCATTCAGATAATAGTCTGTCTCTCTGTTTTTACCACCAAAGTGGATAACCTCACATTTATCCACATTATACTTCATCTGCCATGCATTTGCCCACTCACCTAACCTATCCAAGTCGCTCTGCAGCCTCATAGAATCCTCCTTGCAGCTCACACTGCCACCCAACTTAGTGTCATCCGCAAATTTGGAGATACTACATTTAATCTCCTCGTCTAAATCATTAATGTACAGTGTAAACAGCTGGGGCCCCAGCACAGAACCTTGCGGTACCCCAATAGTCACTGCCTGCCATTCTGAAAAGTCCCCATTTACTCCTACTCTTTGCTTCCTGTCTGACAACCAGTTCTCAATCCACGTCAGCACACTACCCCCAATCCCATGTGCTTTAACTTTGCACATTAATCTCTTGTGTGGGACCTTGTCGAAAGCCTTCTGAAAGTCCAAATATACCACATCAACTGGTTCTCCCTTGTCCACTCTACTGGAAACATCCTCAAAAAATTCCAGAAGATTTGTCAAGCATGATTTCCCTTTCACAAATCCATGCTGACTTGGACCTATCATATTACCTCTTTCCAAATGCACTGCTATGACATCCTTAATAATTGATTCCATCATTTTACCCACTACCGATGTCAGGCTGACCGGTCTGTAATTCCCTGTTTTCTCTCTCCCTCCTTTTTTAAAAAGTGGCGTTACATTGGTTACCCTCCACTCCATAGGAACTGATCCAGAGTCAATGGAATGTTGGAAAATGACTGTCAATGCATCCACTATTTCCAAGGCCACCTCCTTAAGTACTCTGGGATGCAGTCCATCAGGCCCTGGGGATTTATCGGCCTTCAATCCCATCAATTTCCCCAACACAATTTCCCTACTAATAAGGATTTCCCTCAGTTCCTCCTCCTTACTAGACCCTCCGACCCCTTTTATATCCGGAAGGTTGTTTGTGTCCTCCTCAGTGAATACCGAACCAAAGTACTTGTTCAATTGGTCCGCCATTTCTTTGTTCCCCGTTATGACTTTCCCTGATTCTGACTGCAAGGGACCTACGTTTGTCTTTACAAACCTTTTTCTCTTTACATATCTATAGAAACTTTTGCAATCCGTCTTAATGTTCCCTGCAAGTTTCTTCTCGTACTCCATTTTCCCTGCCCTAATCAAACCCTTTGTCCTCCTCTGCTGAGTTCTAAATTTCTCCCAGTCCCCGGGTTCGCTGCTATTTCTGGCCAATTTGTATGCCACTTCCTTGGCTTTAATGCTATCCCTGATTTCCCTTGATAGCCACGGTTGAGCCACCTTCCCTTTTTTATTTTTACGACAGACAGGAATGTACAATTGTTGTAGTTCATCCATGCAGTCTCTCAATGTCTGCCATTGCCCATCCACAGTCAACCCCTTCAGTATCATTCGCCAATCTATCCTAGCCAATTCACGCCTCATACCTTCAAAGTTACCCTTCTTTAAGTTCTGGACCATGGTCTCTGAATTAACTATTTCATTCTCCATCCTAATGCAGAATTCCACCATATTATGGTCACTCTTCCCCAAGGGGCCGCGCACAACGAGATTGCTAATTAATCCTCTCTCATTACACAACACCCAGTCTAAGATAGCCTCCCCGCTAGTTGGTTCCTCGACATATTGGTCTAAAAAACCATCCCTTATGCACTCCAGGAAATCCTCCTCTACCGTATTGCTTCCAGTTTGGTTAACCCAATCTATGTGCATATTAAAGTCACCCATTATAACTGCTGCACCTTTATTGCACGCACCCCTAATTTCATGTTTGATGCCCTCCCCAACATCACTACTACTGTTTGGAGGTCTGTACACAACTCCCACTAACGTTTTTTGTCCTTTGGTATTCTGCAGCTCTACCCATATAGATTCCACATCATCCAAGCTAATGTCCTTCCGAACTATTGCCTTAATTTGCTCCTTAACCAGCAATGCTACCCCACCTCCTTTTCCTTTTATTCTATCTTTCCTGAATGTTGAATACCCCTGGATGTTGAGTTCCCAGCCCTGATCATCCTGGAGCCACGTCTCCGTAATCCCAATCACATCATATTTGTTAACATCTATTTGCACAGTTAATTCATCCACTTTATTGCGGATACTCCTTGCATTAAGACACAAAGCCTTCAGGCTTGTTCTTTTAACACCCTTTGTCCTTTTAGAATTTTGCTGTACAGTGGCCCTTTTTGTTCTTTGCCTTGTGTTTCTCTGCCCTCCACTTTTCCTCATCTCCTTTCTGTCTTTTGCTTTTGCCTCCTTTTTGTCTCCCTCTGTCTCCCTGCATTGGTTCCCATCCCCCTGCCATATCAGTTTAAATCCTCCCCAACAGCACTAGCAAACACTCCCCCCAGGACATTGGTTCCGGTCCTGCCCAGGTGCAGACCGTCCCACACAAGAGATTAATGTGCAAAGTTAAAGCACATGGGATTGGGGGTAGTGTTCTGACGTGGATTGAGAACTGGTTGTCAGACAGGAAGCAAAGAGTAGGAGTAAATGGGTACTTTTCAGAATGGCAGGCAGTGACTAGTGGGGTACCGCAAGGTTCTGTGCTGGGGCCCCAGCTGTTTACATTGTACATTAATGATTTAGACGAGGGGATTAAAGGTAGTATCTCCAAATTTGCGGATGACACTAAGTTGGGTGGCAGTGTGAGCTGTGAGGAGGATGCTATGAGGCTGCAGAGTGACTTGGATAGGTTCGGTGAGTGGGAAAATGCATGGCAGATGAAGTATAATGTGGATAAATGTGAGGTTATCCACTTTGGTGGCAAAAACAGAGAGACAGACTATTATCTGAATGGTGACAGATTTGGAAAAGGGGAGGTGCAACGAGATCTGGGTGTCATGGTCATTGAAGGTTGGCATGCAGGTACAGCAGGCGGTTAACAAAGCAAATGGCATGTTGGCCTTCATAGCGAGGGGATTTGAGTACAGGGGCAGGGAGGTGTTGCTACAGTTGTACAGGGCCTTGGTGAGGCCACACCTGGAGTATTGTGTACAGTTTTGGTCTCCTAACTTGAGGAAGGACATTCTTACTGTTGAGGGAGTGCAGCGAAGATTTACTAGACTGATTCCCGGGATGGTGGGACTGACCTATCAAGAAAGACTGGATCAACTGGGCTTGTATTCACTAGAGTTCAGAAGAATGAGAGGGGACCTCATAGAAACGTTTAAAATTCTGACGGGTTTAGACAGGTTAGGTGCAGGAAGAATGTTCCCAATGTTGAGGAAGTCCAGAACCAGGGGTCACAGTCTAAGGATAAGGGATAAGCCATTTAGGACCGAGATGAGGAGAAACTTCTTCACCCAGAGAGTGGTGAACCTGTGGAATTCTCTACCACAGAAAATAGTTGAGGCCAATTCACTAAATATATTCAAAAGGGAGTTCGATGAAGTCCTTACTTCTCGGGGGATCAAGGGGTATGGCGAGAAAGCAGGAAGGATGTACTGAAGTTTCATGTTCAGCCATGAACTCATTGAATGGCGGTGCAGGCTAGAAGGGCTGAATGGCCTACTCCTGCACCTATTTTCTAAGAACATGATCCGTCTTCCGAGTTCCCTCTCTCTCCTCCGATCACACCGGTGGCTCTACTCTTCCCACTCCCTCTCCACTCCACTCCACCTGTGTCTCTGACCCCCAAGCGCCTCTCCTCCAGTCTCTCTCTTTCTCTCCCCCGTCTCTCTCTCTCCCCCAGCCTCTCCCTCTCCCAGCCTCTCTCTCTCCCCCAGCCTCTCCCGCTCTCTCCCCCAGCCTCTCCCGCTCTCTCTCCCCAAGCCTCTCCCGCTCTCTCCCCAAGCCTCTCCCGCTCTCTCTCCCCCCCCAGCCTCTCCCGCTCTCTCTCCCCCAGCCTCTCCCGCTCTCTCTCCCCCAGCCTCTCCCGCTCTCTCCCTCTCAGCCTCTCCCTCTCTCTCTCCCCCAGCCTCTCCCTCTCTCCCCTCCCCAGCCAATCTCTCTCTCTCTCTCTCCCCCCCCTGCCTTTCTCTCTTCGCCCCCCCCAGCCTCTCTCTCTCTCCCTCTCCCCCCCTGCCTCTCCCTCTCCCCCCAGCGCCTCTCCCTCTCCCTCTCCCGCAAGAGCCTCTCCCTCTCTCTCCCCCCAAGCGCCTCTCCCTCTCTCTCCCCACAAGCGCCTCTCCCTCTCTCTCCCCCCCAAGCGCCTCTCCCTCTCTCTCCCCCAAGCGCCTCTCCCCCACGCGCCTCTCTACCCCAAGTACCTCTCCCTCTCCCCCAAGCGCCTCTCCCTCTCTCTCTCCCCCAAGCGCCTCTCCCTCTCTCTCTCCCCCAAGCCAATCTCAATCTCTCTCTCCCCCAAGCCAATCTCAATCTCTCTCTTCCCCCAAGCCAATCTCTCTCTTCCCCCAAGCCAATCTCTCTCTCCCCCAAGCCAATCTCTCTCTCCCCCGTGATATATTCACAGAGCACAGCACACACAGCTCCTAACATGGCAAGCAGCTCTCTCAGAAGCCTCTGGAAATCTGCCTGGTTCTGTTTATTATTTACCCTGCACTTGTAGTACACAATATGTCCACATCCACAGTGTGGAGCTACAAACATTACAAGCTTTCAGATATTACACTTCTCTCTCTTTAATGAAGAAGTTATTATAACAAACATCATACATAACTCATGTTTATACATAACACAGGATATAAACTTATTTTTCCCATATTTACAAATTTAACTTTACCACTTGTTTTCTGTTTCGAAGAGGATACCTTCGCTCTCGAACAGAACCTTCCAAACATGGTGTTGATTTCACACTCATTCGAGGCTCATCCTGAGGAACATTTTCCTCCATGGAATTTCCTTGATTTTCATTTGAATTCACTAACTTCAGGCTCTTTGTTTTCCTGACTCGGACTCAGACTTTCATTCTGATTCTCTCCTGGATTTGTTTCCAGTACATTGGATTTAAGATTTGCTACTGGTGTATCAAAACTATCTGATGAATCAGAAATAATTGAATCATTCCCACCTTCAACTCCTTCCATGTATGTAGGTAAAATATGATCAATATGAACAAACCTAACCTGTCCATTATCAAACATCTTTACCAAATATGTGCAAGGACCACATATCTTCACCACTCTTCCGGGTAACCACTTTAACCATTTATGGTGATGGTTCTTCACTCTCACCTTCTGATTTAATTTCACACTTCTCTCTTTTACTCTACCTTTATCATGATTCTCTTTCTGTCTTAATTGTGTCTCTTCTACGGACTGTGCCAAATTTGGTTTTAACGAGAATCTGGTTCATGGCTGTCGTTTGAGAAACAATGCTGCTGGTGTTCTACCTGTAGTTGTATGAGGAGTATTTCGATATGTAATCAAAAAAATAGCCAATTTGTGATCCAATGACAACTGTCATTTCCTTGAATTTGGATCTAACATTTGTTTTATGAGGGCATGTTTTACAATTTGTACAGTGTGCTCTGCTGCACCATTCGAAGCAGGATGGTATGGTGGAACTTTGGTATGTTTCACACCATTTTTGCTCATGAATTGTGCAAATTCTTCTGAATGAAATTGTGGTCCATTATCCGAAACAATTTCTTCAGGGAGGCCAAATGAAGAAAATAATTTTCGCAAAATGTCCAATGTTTTACTTGTTGTTACTTTCCACATTGGAAACAGCTCAACCCACTTCGAATGGCTATCAATCACAATGAACAATTGTTGTCCTTCTAACTCAGCAAAATCAATATGTAGCCTTTGCCACACCCTGGGAGGCCATTTCCATGGCTGTAATGGTACTGGTGGTGGTTGCTTGCTTACCGATTGACATGTCATACACTGACTCACGATGTACTCTATATCTTTATCAAGACCTGGCCACCATAAATAACTGCGTGCAAAACTCTTGGTCAAGCACATTCCCAGGTGCTGGTCATGGAGGTCTCCAATAATTTGGACCTCAATTTATTTAGTATAACCACTCTTGCACCCCACGTGATACAATCTTTATCGACTGATAATTCATTCCTACGAATGAAGAATGGCTGTGTATCTTTGTCTGTTACCTGGTTTGGCCATCCATTTGGAATATACTCATACACCTTTGACATCACTGGGTCACATTTGGTTGCTCTACCAATCTCTTCAGCTGTGACTGGAAGTTCATCAATGTATGAAAAATAAAACACTTCTTCCCTATCGGGTGTAACTTGTGATGGGGAAGGCAATCTAGACATTGTATCAGCATTACTGTGATCAGCTGATCGTCTGTATTCACTATCATATGTATATGCTGACAAAATCAAAGCCCATCTCTGCATTCGGGCTGTAGCTAATGTTGGAACTGGGGACTTTAGATGGAGGATTGCTGTTAGGGGCTCATGGTCTGTAACGATGGTAAACTTATGACCATACAAGTATTTGTGAAACTTCTTGACGCCAAAAATTAATGCCAAAGCTTCCCTTTCAATTTGCGCATAGTTACTCTCACTGGCACTGAGAGTGCGTGAAGCAAAAGCAATTGGTCTTTCCTCCCCACTACGTGATACATGAGAGATCACTGCCCCAACTCCATACGGAGAGGCATCACATGCTAGCTTAATCTCCTTAGCTATGTCATAGTGAACTAACATGGTACTCTCTATCAATTTGCTTTTACACTCCTTGAATGCTGTATCGCATTCTTTTGACCACTTCCAATGGACCTGTTTTTTCAAAAGTTCATTCAGTGGATGTAATACGGAAGCCAAATTTGGTAGGAACTTCCCATAATAGTTCAAAAGACCCAAGAATGAACGAAGTTCAATGACATTCCTGGGAGTGGGTGCATTTCTAATTGCATCCAATTTTTCCATGGTTGGATGTAAACCATCTTTGTCTACTCTGTACCCTAAGTACTCCACTGAGTTTTTAAATAACTCACACTTACAAGCAGACACTCGTACTCTGTGCTTCTCTAGTCGTTTGAGGACTTCATTCAATATGTTATTATAAATTTGCCTATTTGGTGCTGAAATTAGTATGTCATCCAAATAACATACTATCCCTTCAATACCTTGCAAAATCTGGTTCATCACCCCTTGGAATATGGCAGGGGCGGAAGACACTCCAAACAGTAGCCTATTAAATTGATATAGGTCTAGATGAGTATTTATAGTCAAACATGACTTGGACTCATCTAGTTCAAGCTGTAAGTAGGCATTCGTAAGATCCAGTTTTGAGAAGATCTGACTACCTGTCAGTGTTGTGAACAAATCTCCTATATTTGGCAATGTATTGGGGACATTACCCTCTAGAACCTGGTTTACGGTTACTTTATAATCACCACACAATCTTACCTTACCATCAGACCTAGGTACAACAACAATGGGTGTAGCCCAATTACATCGATCTATCTTACAAATAATGTTCTCAGTCTCTAGTCTTTTTAGTTCTTGCTCAACTTTCTCCTTGAGTGCATATGGTACGGAACGTGGCTTGTAGTAAGCCAATCTAGCATCCTTATGTACCCTGACACTCATATTGAAGCCTTGGATCGGACTGCCCATTTCACAGAACACCTTCGGATAATTCTTGATAATCTCATCTGTTGATGAAAATCTCACTTCCACACAGAAAATCTTACTCCAATCCAGCTTCAGTGAGCTCAACCGATTTCTTACTAGTAAGGCAGACTTGTCTCCTTTCACTACTATTGGAGGCAAGTTCTGAAATTGACCTTTATATTTCACCGGTACGGTGATACAACCTACCACAGGAATTTTCTCTCCTGAGTAGCCTCGCAGCTCTATCTTGGATTTCTCCAGTTGGAAATCACGCAATTTTTCGAGGTACAGTGACTCCGGTACTGCACTCATGGATGCACCCGTGTCAATTTCCATTGGTATCTAGAATCCCGCAACAACTATGTGGATTTTGATGCTTTCTGAATTGCTATCCGTTAACCTCGTGCTCCTGATGACGTGTAACTCTAACATCTCCTCGTACTGTTGTTGTTCTTCCATGCTATGTAATCTCTTGGGATTTCCACTCATAGCTTTGAACGCTGGACTTATCGCTTTGAAAGCTTGTTTACCCTTCAGTCGGCATGCCTTCGCAAGATGCCCAATCTTTCTGCAGAAGAAACACTCTGCCTTCACGTATGGATAACTTTGAACAATGTGTTGTCCCAGGCACCTATAGCACCACTTCGACGCTCTGTTAGAATTTCCAGTTTCTGAGACTTTGGGTCCTCACCATCTTTTACTTTGAACCTGCAAATGATTTACCTCAGTTGACCGACGAAATAATCATTATTTAATTCTCGGGAATATTGTTCGGCCATGCCCATTGACCTTGCTGTCTGACAAGCAATCTCAAAAATCAAGTCATCCATCATCAATAACTTCCTTCTGATTGCATCAATTTTCACCCCACAAACAAAACGATCCCGTAATGCTCGGTTTTGAAAGTTTCCAAAATGACAGTGCATCGATAGCTTTTTTAATGCTACGATGTAATCACTGATACAGGCATCAGTCTTTTGATTCCAAATCCCGAAATGATAGCTTTCAGCAATTTCTAACGGTTTGGGGTTATAGTGCTGCTCCAGCTTCATTAAAATCTCTTTAAGCGTTGTGTCCTTTGGCTCGTCAGGCACAAGCAGATTTACAAGAGTGTCATATAATTCCGGACCTGCCTCCGATAAGATCGCTCTCTTACGTTCCAACACAACCAGGTTCTGGACTGCATTGTCTGGAACTTCGATTATGTTATTTGCAGTGAAATACATTTCTAGCCGATCCACATATGCGTTAAAATGTTCCCGGTCGTGTCTATATTCCCCCAAATGTCCGATTACACCTGCCATTTTAATCTCTAGCTGTTCACACCGTGTACTGTATTTTACCTTGGATTTTGTAGCTTTTTTCCAAAGACAGAAACTTCCAGTTGGCTGAATCCTTCACCAACAAAATTTAAGCTTTAAATCATCCGAAAAATCCCATCTCGCTGCCAAATGTGATATATTCACAGAGCACAGCACACACAGCTCCAAACAGGCAGGCAGCTCTCTCGGAAGCCTCCGGAAATCTGCCTGGTTCTGTTTATTATTAACCCTGCACTTGCAGGACATAGTACGTCCACATCCAGTGTGAAACTACAAACATTACAAGCTTACAGATAATACACCCCCAGCCTCTCTCTCTCTATCCCAGTCTCTCTCTATCCCAGTCTCTCTCTATCCCAGTCTCTCTCTCTCTCCCCCCCCCCCAGCCTCTCTCCACCCGCCCCCCAGTCTCTCTCTCTCTCCCCCCCCAGCCTCTCTCTCTCTCTCTCTCTCTCTCTCTTCCCCCCCACCCCCCAGCCTCTCTCTCTCTCTCTCTCTCTCTTCCCCCCCCAGCCTCTCTCTCTCTCTCTCTCTCCCTCCCCCCCCCCCAGCCTCTCTCTCTCTCCCCCCCGACCCCAGCCTCTCTCCCTCTCTCTCTCTCCCCCCCCACCCCAGCCTCTCTCTCTCTCTCTCTCCCCCCCAACCCAGCCTCTCTCTCTCTCTCTCCTCCCCGACCCCAGCCTCTCTCTCTCTCTCTCTCTCTCTCTCCCCCCCCACCCCAGCCTCTCTCTCTCTCTCTCTTCCCCCCCACCCCAGCCTCTCTCTCTCTCTCTCTCTCCCCCCCCCCCAGTCTCTCTCTCTCTTCCCGCCCCCCCCAGCCTCTCTCTCTCTCTCTCTCTCTTCCCCCCCAGTCTCTCTCTCTCTCTCTCTCTCTCTCCCCCCCAGCCTCTCTATCTCTCTCTCTCTCTCTCCCCCCCCAGTCTCTCTCATCTCTCTCTCTCTCTCTCTCTCTTCCCCCCCCCCAAGCCTCTCTCTCTCTCTCTCTCTCTCTCTCTCTCTTCCCCCCCCCAGCCTCTCTCTCTCTCTCTCTTCCCCCCCAAGCCTCTCTCTCTCTCTCTCTCCCCCCCCCAGCCTCTCTCTCTCTCTCTCTCTCCCCCCCCCAGCCTCTCTCTCTCTCCCCCTCCCCCAGCCTCTCTCTCTCCCCCCCCAGCCTCTCTCTTCCCCCCCCCAGCCTCTCTCTCTCTCTCTCTCTCTTCCCCCCCCCAGCCTCTCTCTCTCTCTCTCTCTCTCCCCCCCCCCAGCCTCTCTCTCTCTCCCCCACGACCCCAGCCTCTCTCGCTCTCTCTCTCACCCCCCACCCCAGCCTCTCTCTCTCTCTCTCTCTTCCCCCCCCACTCCAGCCTCTCTCTCTCTCTCTCTCTCTCTCTCTCCGCCCCCCCCAGCCTCTCTCTCTCTCTCTCTCTTCCCCCCCAGTCTCTCTCTCTCTCTCTCTCTCCCCCCCAGCCTCTCTCATCTCTCTCTCTCTCTCTCTTCCCCCCCCAAAGCCTCTCTCTCTCTCACTCTCTCTCTCTTCTCCCCCCCCCAGCCTCTCTCTCTCTCTCTCTCCCCCCCCAAGCCTCCCTCTCTCCACCCCCCCAGCCTCTCTCTCTCTCTCTCTCTCTCTCCCCCCCCCAGCCTCTCTCTCTCTCTCCCCCCCAGCCTCTCTCTTCCCCCCCCCAGCCTCTCTCTCCCCCCCCCAGCCTCTCTCTCCTCCCCCCCAGCCGCCTCTCTCTCTCTCCCCCCCCGCCTCTCCCCCCCCCCCCCCCAGCCTCTCTCTCTCCACCCCCGCCTCTCTCTCTCTCCCCCCCTCTCTCTCTCTCCCCCCCCGCCTCTCTCTTTCTTCCCTCCCCCGCATCTCTCTCTCTCTCTCTCTCTCCACCCCCCCCGCCTCTCTCCCCCACACCCCGCCTCTCTCTCTCTCCCCCACCCCCCCGCCTCTCTCTCTCTCTTCTCCCCCGCCTCTCTCTCTCCCCCCCGCCTCTCTCTCTCTCTCTCTCTCTCTCTCTCCCCCACGCCTCTCTCTCTCTCTCTCCCCACGCCTCTCTCTCTCTCTCTCTCTCTTTCTCCTCCCCCTCTCCTCCCCCCCCGCCTCTCTCTCTCCCCCCCCCAGCGCCTCTCTCTCTCCCCACCCCCCCCCAGCCTCTCTCTCTCTCTCACTCCCCCCCAGCCTCTCTCTCTCTCTCTCTCCCCCCCCCACCAGCCTCTCTCTCTCTTCCCGCCCCCCCAGCCTCTCTCTCTCTCTCTCCCCCCCCACCCCAGCCTCTCTCTCTCTCTCTCTTCCCCCCCACCCCAGCCTCTCTCTCTCTCTCTCTCCCCCCCCCCCAGCCTCTCTCTCTCTTCCCGCCCCCCCCAGCCTCTCTCTCTCTCTCTCTC